>NC_056749.1:411719999-411774999 GCF_019279795.1 Protopterus annectens
GACAAACAACTGATCTGTCTTTCTGAAATCTTGTGTGTATGTATGTGTCTGTGTATGTGTTCTATGGAGATAAAAGTGGAGTTATCTATGTACATCTAAGAGATGAAGTATATATTCACCTTTATTAGTGAAGATGGGAAAGAAAACAACAAATTAATGGCTGTTAATATTCATCTCTGAGGCTACTTTGGGCAAAACAGATGGATTGGTCATAAGGTAACTCTGTCTTTGTGGAATATCAAATATGGGGATTTCAAAGAGAGAGCCTGGAACTTGGATATGAGGGGTGGGGTGGACTCTGAGTCAAACTTTGCAGTAAAACCATTAGATCCCAGGATGGGGTAGGATCCTTCACTGGGGGCCTACCCAAAAAGGTACCTTTAAGGAAAGCCTTACATAATTTTGATGAAGCTAAAGATGACGCATTTTCACCTGACTGAAAATTAGATATTTCTGCCAGTTGCACTTGAGAAACTAGCTCTTTCTTGAAATGTAGATGCCAAAAACTCCAGGACACCAGGAACTGGGGCAATGAATGGGCCTAATTCCCTCTGGACAGCCCAAGTAGAGAATCTCTTTCATTTACTCTAGTAGGTCTTTCTGGTAGAGGCCTTCTGGGATGATAGTAATATCTATCAAACCAAGGAGGAAAGCCTGGGATGTCTAACCATCAATGGAATCGGAAAAACCCTGTGGCCAACTTGAGGCCTGCAATGTCCAGATGAGCCATCCTTGTGGGATGAGACAGAAGGTCTAGACTGAGGTCCAGTATCCATGGTAGATATCAAAGGTGAGACCAAAGGAAAAGGAACCACACTTGACAAGGCCAAAAGGGGCAATGATAACAGTGCTCTTCAATTGAAGTGCCTTCTGTATGAATTTGGGAACTAGAGGTATCAGGAGATAAGCATGGGTATGCATAAGCCAGTGCATTTCTTTGTGCTGGTCCCAAGCCCGGATAAATGGGGAGGGTTGTGTCAGGAAGGGCATCCAGCGTAAAACTTGGCCAAATTATTCATGCGGACACCAGTAAATATTTACATACCAGATCGGTCGAGGCCCAGGTTAACAATGATCGCCACCAGTACTGTTAGCCAACAGGGTGCTGGCGGAAATTGGGCTACAGTTGGCCGAAGGAGGAGAGGAGGTGGAAGGCATGGCCAAAGGCAGGAAGAGAGGAGAAAGGCTAGGACTGTGGTAGTGAAGGTCGTAACTTTGAATGTTGGCAGTATGACTGGTATAGGGAGAGAGCTAGCCGATATGATGGACAGAAGGAAGGTTAGTATATTGTGTACGCAAGAGACCATATGGAAGGGGAGTAAGGCTAGGTGTATCAGAGGTGGGTTAAAATTGTTTTATCATGGTGTGGATGGGAGGGGAAATGGAGTAGGAGTTAACCTGAAGGAACAGTATGCTAAGAGTGTTTTGGAGGTGAAAAGAGTGTCAGATAGAGTGATGTTTATGAAGCTGGAAATTGATGGTGTAATAATGAATGTTGTTAGTGCATATGCTCTACAAGTTGGGTGCACGATGGACAAGAAAGAAAAATTTTGGAGTGAGTTGGATGAAGTCATGATGACTGTACCCAAGGGTGAGAGAATGGTGATTGGAGCAGATTTCAATGGGCATGTTGATGAAGGGAACAGAGGGGATGAGGAAGTGATGGGTAGGTATGGTGTTAAACAAAGGAATGCAGAAGGTCAGATGGTAGTGGATTTTGTGAAAAGGATGGACATGGCTGTGGTGAATACATATTTTAACAAGAGGGAGGAGCATAGGGTGACATACAAGAGTGGAGGAAGATGCACACAGGTGGATTATATCTTATGTAGGAAGGCCATTCTGAAGGAGATTAGAGACTGTAAAGTGGTGACCGGGGAAAGTGTAGTTAGGCAGCATAGGATGGTGATTTGTAAGATGACGTTGGTGATCAAGAAGAGGAGGAGCATGAGGGCAGCACCAAGGATCAAATGGTGGAAATTGAAAAAGGGTAATTGTGAGGTGGCGTTCAGGGAAGAGTTAAGACAGGCACTGGGTGACAGTGAAAAGTTACTAAATAGCTGGGTAACTAAGGGAGACAGCTAGAAAGGTGCTTGGTATGACATCTGGACAGAGGAAGGACGACAAGGAGACATAGTGGTGGAATGAGGAAGTACAGGAGAGTATACAGAGAAAGAGGTTGGCAAAGAAGAAGTGGGATTGTCAGAGAGATGAAGAAAGTAGACAGGAGTACAAGGAGATAAGGTGCATGGCAAAGAGAGAGGTGGCGAAGGCTAAGGATAAGGCATATGAAGAGTTGTATGAAAGGTTGGACACTAAGGAAGGAGAAAAGGACCTGTACCAATTGGCTAGACAGAGGGACCTAGCTAGGAAAGATGTGCAGCAGGTAAAGGTGATAAAGGGTAATGAGGGAAACATACTTACAAGTGAGGAGAGTGTGTTGATCAGATGGAAAGAGTACTTTGAGGGGCTGATGAATGAAGAGAATGAGAGGGAGAGAAGGTTGGTTGATGTGGGGATAGTGAATCATGAAGTGCAATGGATTAGCAAGGAGGAAGTAAGGATAGCTATGAAGAGGATAAAGAATGGAAAGACTGTTGGTCCAGATGACATACCTGTGGAAGCATGGAGGTGTTTAGGTTAAATGGCAGTGGAGTTTTTAACCAGATTATTTAATAAAATTTTGGAAAGTGAGAGGATGCCTGAGGAATGGAGAAAAAGTGTTTTGGAAACGATTTTTAAGAATAAGGGTGATGTACAGAGGGATTAAATTGATTGGTCACAGCATGAAGCTATGGGAAAGAGTATTGGAAGCTAGGTTAAAAAGGGACGTGATGATTAGTGATCAGCAGTATAGTTTCATGCCAGGAAAGAGCACTACAGATGCGATGTTTGCTCTGAGAGTGTTGATGGAGAAGTACAGAGAAGGTCAGAAGGAGTTGCATTGTGTTTTTGTAGACTTAGAGAAAGCATATAACAGGGTGCCTAGAGAGGAGTTGTGGTATTGTATGAGGAAGTCGGGAGTGTCAGAGAAGTATGTAAGAGTGGCACAGGATATGTACGAGGGTAGTGTGACATCATCGAGGCCTGCAGTTGGAGTGATGGATGCATTTAAGGTGGAGGTGGGATTACATCAAGGATCAGCTCTTAGCCCTTTCTTATTTGCAATGGTGGTGGACAGATTGACAGTCGAGATCAGAAAGGAGTCCCCGTGGACTATGATGTTTGCAGATGACATTGTGATCTGTAGTGAGAGTAGGGAACAGGTGGAGGAGACCCTGGAGAGATGGAGATATGCTCTAGAGAGAAGAGGAATGAAGGTCAGGAGGACTAAGACAGAATATGTGTGTGTGAATGAGAGGGAGGATAGAGGAATAGTGAGGATGCAAGAAGTAGAGGTGGTGAAGGTGGATGAGTTTAAATACTTGAAACCAGTAGTTCAGAGTAATGGTGAGTGTGGAAGAGAGGTGAAGAAGACAGTACAGGCAGGATGGAGTGAGTGTAGAAGGCTGTCAGGAGTGATTTGTGACAGATGAGTACAAGTAAGAGTGAAAAGAAAGGTCTACAAGAGGGTAGTGAGACCAGCTATGTTATATGGGTTGAAGACAGTGGCATTGACAAAAAGGCAGGAGTTAGAGCTGGATGTGGCAGAGTTAAAGATGTTAAGGTTTGCACTGGGTGTGATGAGGGTGGACAGGATTAGGAAAAGTATATTAGAGGGTCAGCCCAGGTTGGAAGGTTTGGAGACAAATCCGGAGAGGCATGATTACATTGGTTTGGACATGTGCTGAGGAGGGATGCTGAGTATATTGGGAAAAAGATGCTAAGGATGAAGCTACCAGGTAACAGGAAAAGAGGAAGGCCTAAGATAAGGTTTATGGATGTGGTGAGAGAGGACATTCAGGTGGTTGGTGTGACAGAGCAAGATGCAGAGGACAGGAAGAAATGGAAACAGATGATCCACTGTGGTGACCCCTTACGGGAACTGCTGAAAGATGATGATGAGGAGGAGATAAGCATAAAAGAACCTGGAGGGCCAAACATGGACTAGAGCATTTCTCTGTGACTCACCCAGGGGGGAGGGGTCAGGGCAAGTGATTTCTGCACTTGCTGTTGTGGGGAGAGACAAACAGATTGCAGCAAAGCTGACCCCGTTGATAGAAAATCCTTTCTGCCACTGATTGAGAGACCACTTGTGAGGCATCAGAATGGTCCTCCTGAGTTTGTTAACACACTGGATTTCCCTGGGATGTGCACTACCATAAGAAAACAGTTGGAGGAGATTTCCCACTGCCACATAATCATTGCTCTCAACAAAGGGGATAAGATTGGGTTCCCCCTGTTTGCTAATGCACCAGATCACAGGCATGTTGTCGGTTTGAATCACAATCATCCCAAGAGAGAGGACGTCCTGAAAGTACTGCAACACTAGGATGACCACACTCCTCTCCAGGACACTGATGTGTGAATTGGTTTCTTCTGGGAAATATGTGCCTTGACCATCCTTCCCAAGAAATGTCCCTGCATCCCAACTGAGAGGTGTCCATGGTTACTGTGGCTACTGGGGGTGGAAAAGCAAGAGGGCAGCAACACTAGGATGACCACACTCCTCTCCAGGACACTGATGTGTGAATTGGTTTCTCCTGGGGAATATGTGCCTTGACCATCCTTCCCAAGAAATGTCCCTGCACCCCAACTGAGAGGTGTCCATGGTTACTGTGGCCACTGGGGGTGGAAAAACAAGAGGGCAGCTTTAAGAAACTTTGGCTGACTGACTACACTAACACACGTGGCCTTTGCATACTTGTGAGAGTTTGACTGGTGAAGACGAGGGATGGAGAAGAACTGATCACTGAACAGCTAGGCTCCATTGAAGAATGCACATATAAAATAGAGCCATAGGAACCAACGTTATGGCTGATGCCATCGACCCTAAAATCTGAAAAATCAGTCTGGATGGAGGAGAAGGTTGATGGTCCATACTCTGTCCGGTGGAAGGGATGCTATCTGACCGACTGTGTCCAAATGAACACCTATCAATTCCAGGCTCTGAACAAGTTGAAGATGTGATTTGCAAAAGCTGACTGTGATGCCTAGGGATTGATATAACTGGAGCAAGTAGTCCCAGGATTTTTCTAGAAGATGTCTAGTTGGGGCAGTGAGGAGCCAGTCATCTAGGTATGGAAGCACTCAGTATCCTTGCAGCCTCAGGTGAGCTGCTAACACTGCCATATATTTGGTAAACACCCTGGGGGCTTTGGTGAGACTAAAGGGAAGGACTGTGAACTGATAGTGACTGTCCCTGAGCTGAAAGCTCAGATATCTTTGGCAGTGTATGTTCACCTTGATATGATAGTATGCATCCTGAAGATTGATGTAGTACATCAAATAATCCTTTTGCAGAAATGGCAGAATGGACTGAACAGTGACCATGTGAAACTTTGAATTCTTTGCAAACTGATTCAATATGCTGAGATCCAGAACTGGCCTCAGGTCCCCTGCTTTCTTTGTCACTAAAAAGAACTCTGTGTAGGTTCTGAATCCTTTCTGGTCTGGCAGGGCTTCATGGATGATTCTATTGCTTTCACATTTCTAGAACTGCTGCCTCCATCTGACTGGGTGAAATGTTGGGAATCCTTTTCCTTTTGTTTGGGGAAATTTGTGAAAATGGTATGAAATAACCTCTGGATATGATTTTCTGCACCTAAGTATGCCCAGTGCTGAAAGGGTTACTAAAATTTGGTTTTTTTCAAAGAATTGGGCATGCAAAAGCATTGTAACCCAAATTTTTTTGGTTTTTTTCCCACAAGCAAAATTTTATCCAAAAAAGGAAAAAAAAATATTTTCCCTTTTTTTTAAATTTAAAAAAAAGGAAAAACTTTTTTAGATAATAAAAATTTTAAAAAACCCCTTAAATAAATTTTTAAAAAATTTTTTTTTTTTTTTTTTGATAAGCAATTTTATATTCAAAAGAAAGGGGTGGCAATGGGATCACCATGTGGTGCTAGTTATGCAAACTTAGTAATGTCATTTTGGGAAAACACATATCTTTTTCCCAAAAGCTTGTTTCAAAATATGGTGAAATTTTATGTAAGATTTATTGATGACATATTCTTAATAGTAGAAGGTTGTACCGAAATGGCATCAAATTTGGTCGATTAAATGAATGATACGACCGACTTTCTAAACTTCACATACAATTTTGATATGACATCTATTTCTTATTTAGATGTACTGTTGATAAAAAACTATGAAAAACAACAGTATGAAGCTAATATTTATAGAAAACCAACATATTCAAATAAGTTTTTGCATTTTTCTAGCGCGCATCCTTTGCACCAAAAACGTTCAGTGTTAAAAGGACAATTTGTTAGAAAAGCGAGAATGGTAACAACAGATCAAAAATTTCAAACTGAATATATCGTTTTAAAACATATGTTTCTGAACAGGGCATACCCAGAAGATCTAAGAGAAAAAATAATTGTAGAAGTAACATCTAAAAGAATGAATGGGTTTTACACCGCAATTCTAAAAGATAAAACAGAAATATCTACTAGTGGATTAAATGAATATGATCGTGTACCTTATTATCAGGCACCAAATAATTTGCAGAATGTTTTAAGTAATGAATTTGGTTTGGCATGCATTTTTAATTTTTGCTCTGATTATATGCATATAAGGGAGATTATTTTCAAAAATTGGGCTCTGATTAATAGAGATAATACCATGGGCCCCGACTTTCAGACAAAGCCAAAAATAGTGTGGAGAAGGGCTATTAGTTTTAAACAAATGTTTCAAAAGCAAAAATATCCCTATATAAAAAATGTAGGAATGACACAATGTGGCAATTGTTCAATTTGTCATACAGTAGAGATAGGCAAGAGTATGGTAGTAAATGGATATAAAATTAATATTACAAGAAAATTTAACTGTATAACAAAAGGGGTTGTATATTTGGCCCAATGTCAGACCTGTCCATGTTTTTATGTCGGGAAGACAGATAGAAAATTTAAAGAGAGAGTTTTGGAACATTTAACATGCATTAATTAGTTTAAAGAAGAAAACGCGTTAGCAAGACACATAATAATGTTCCCTGACCATAAATTCAAGTTTAAAATTATACAACAAGTGAATCAAGATGAAAGAGGTGGACCAATGTCTCTATTGCTTGAAAAAATTGAATTATTATGGCAGATTAGACTAAATGCATATACGTATCCGGGTTTAAATGATAAATGTAATATAATGTGTCTGCTAAAATTAAAAAGTCAAATGAGATAAAGACTGTCCCATCCAATTTCAATATTAATATTAATTTTTAAATTTTTTTATAGATATAATAATACATACATATTTATATTTTTAATGAGTAATTTCACTACATATGTATTTATATGCAGTTATTATAAATTATAAAGCTGAATTCATATATGGGACTTGATTTGACTAGTTATCCAACTTTATTTATTTTTTTATTTATTTATTTCTATATTTTTTTTATTTATTTATTTATTTCTATATATATTATTGGGATACATATATATATATATATATATATATATATATATATATATATATGGTTCCCTATCAGAAGCCTGAAACACTATAAGCCTGAAAATCAAAATCCTGAAACCAAAAGCCTGAAAAATTCAAAATCCCGAAAACCCAAAATCCTGAAACTCAAAATCCTGAAAACACAAAATGGACATACTGACATCATTGTGGCTTTGCTATTGTTAGCCTTGTGGTGTTAGGTCATGCATTGGGTTCAGGTAAGTGTGCGGTTGGTTTTCTGTTAGGGTTAGGGGTGGTTTAAGTGAATTAGGGTTAGGGCGCAGGTTAGGCATGTATGCAATAGTGACAAATATTGGGGTTAGGGGCGGTTTAAGTGAGTTAGGGTTAGAGAGGTCAGGTGAGTGTGCGATAGTGGACCTTAGGGTTAGGGTTAGGGTCAGGGTCAGTTGGTAGATATTAGTGTCTTTATAGTGACATATTAGCATTATTTGTGTTTTCAGGATTTTGAGTTTTCGGGATTTTGAATTTTCAGGCTTTTGGTTTCAGGATTTTGATTTTCAGGCTTATAGTGTTTCAGGCTTCTCATAGGGAACTATATATATATATATATATATATATATATATATATATATATATATATGTATACATATATGTATAGATTTATTGAAATTGACTTATATATAGAATATTATAAATTTTTGGTTGCCTAAAAAGGTAATTTATGACTGACTAGTTTATAAAATAAAATAAATTCATTTTAATTTATTTGGAATTTTATGTAAATGAATATACTATTATGAATTTATGAATTAATGATTCGTGTATGTGTGTGTGTGTGTCTCCGTGTGTGGCTACATATATGGGTGTATATATATAGTGTATATACACACATATATATGTGGACATTTAATGTGCATAAACACACACACATATAATGACACACTCATATATTTTATGTGTATATATATATATATATATATATATATATATATATACATATATATATACATACATATTTTTAATAAAATATATTATATATAATTTTTTAATAAAATGTGTTTTTTTACATATATGCGTGATTTTAAATATATACACTTAAACATGCACATATATATATATATGTATGCATTTTTAAAATCATAAATATTAGAGATTTTAACTTCAGTGTTATATGTTTGCATTTTAGTTCTGAACCTGTGCATTGTCTGAGAAGTTTAGAATAATCTGTTACGTGTATACACACTTTAAAGTATCGTATATCATGGTCAGGATGGTTGAGATTTTATTTATTTTATTTTATTTTTTTCAATTTATGTGCCTGTGATTCGATGTTTCTGAAGAAGTTCTGCAATTTAGCGGAACGAAAAATGTGGTGTATTTTTGTGTTTAAAGTTAAAATAAACAGTGTTAGTTGGAAGGCATCGCTTGTGGCATCTTTGTAATAATGAATGTTGTTAGTGCATATGCTCTACAAGTTGGGTGCGCGATGGACAAGAAAGAAAAATTTTGGAGTGAGTTGGATGAAGTCATGATGACTGTACCCAAGGGTGAGAGAATGGTGATTGGAGCAGATTTCAATGGGCATGTTGGTGAAGGGAACAGAGGGGATGAGGAAGTAATGGGTAGGTATGGTGTTAAACAAAGGAATGCAGAAGGTCAGATGGTAGTGGATTTTGTGAAAAGGATGGACATGGCTGTGATGAATACGTATTTTAACAAGAGGGAGGAGCATAGGGTGACATACAAGAGTGGAGGAAGATGCACACAGGTGGATTATATCTTATGTAGGAAGGCCATTTTGAAGGAGAGTAGAGACTGTAAAGTGGTGACCGGGGAAAGTGTAGTTTGGCAGCATAGGATGGTGATTTGTAAGATGACGTTGGTGATCAAGAAGAGGAGGAAGAGCATGAGGGCAGCACCAAGGATCAAATGGTGGAAATTGAAAAAGGGTAATTGTGAAGTGGCGTTCAAGGAAGAGTTAAGACAGGCACTGGGTGACAGTGAAAAGTTACTAAATAGCTGGGTAACTAAGGGAGACAGAAAGGTGCTTGGTATGACATCTGGACAGAGGAAGGACGACAAGGAGACATAGTGGTGGAATGAGGAAGTACAGGAGAGTATACAGAGAAAGAGGTTGGCAAAGAAGAAGTGGGATTGTCAGAGAGATGAAGAAAGTAGACAGGAGTACAAGGAGATAAGGTGCATGGCAAAGAGAGAGGTGGTGAAGGCTAAGGATAAGGCATATGAAGAGTTGTATGAAAGGTTGGACACTAAGGAAGGAGAAAAGGACCTGTACCAATTAGCTAGACAGAGGGACCGAGCTAGGAAAGATGCGCAGCAGGTAAAGGTGATAAAGGGTAATGAGGGAAACATACTTACAAGTGAGGAGAGTGTGTTGATCAGATGGAAAGAGTACTTTGAGGGATTGATGAATGAAGAGAATGAGAGGGAGAGAAGGTTGGTTGATGTGGGGATAGTGAATCATGAAGTGCAATGGATTAGCAAGGAGTTAGTAAGGATAGCTATGAAGAGGATAAAGAATAGAAAGACTGTTGGTCCAGATGACATACCTGTGGAAGCATGGAGGTGTTTAGGTTAAATGGCAGTGGAGTTTTTAACCAGATTGTTTAATAAAATTTTGGAAAGTGAGAGGATGCCTGAGGAATGGAGAAAAAGTGTTTTGGAAACGATTTTTAAGAATAAGGGTGATGTACAGAGGGATTAAATTGATTGGTCACAGCATGAAGCTATGGGAAAGAGTATTGGAAGCTAGGTTAAAAAGGGAATTGATAATTAGTGATCAGCAGTATAGTTTCATGCCAGGAAAGAGCACTACAGATGTGATGTTTGCTCTGAGAGTGTTGATGGAGAAGTACAGAGAAGGTCAGAAGGAGTTGCATTGTGATTTTGTAGACTTAGAGAAAGCATATAACAGGGTGCCTAGAGAGGAGTTGTGGTATTGTATGAGGAAGTCGGGAGTGTCAGAGAAGTATGTAAGAGTGGCACAGGATATGTACGAGGGTAGTGTGACATCATCGAGGTCTGCAGTTGGAGTGATGGATGCATTTAAGGTGGAGGTGGGATTACATCAAGGATCAGCTCTTAGCCCTTTCTTATTTGCAATGGTGGTGGACAGGTTGACAGTCGAGATCAGACAGGAGTCCCCGTGGACTATGATGTTTGCAGATGACATTGTGATCTGTAGTGAGAGTAGGGAACAGGTGGAGGAGACCCTGGAGAGATGGAGATATGCTCTAGAGAGAAGAGGAATGAAGGTCAGGAGGACTAAGACAGAATATGTGTGTGTGAATGAGAGGGAGGATAGAGGAATAGTGAGGATGCAAGGAGTAGAGGTGGTGAAGGTGGATGAGTTTAAATACTTGGAACCAGTAGTTCAGAGTAATGGTGAGTGTGGAAGAGAGGTGAAGAAGACAGTACAGGCAGGATGGAGTGAGTGTAGAAGGCTGTCAGGAGTGATTTTTGACAGATGAGTACAAGTAAGAGTGAAAAGAAAGGTCTACAAGAGGGTAGTGAGACCAGCTATGTTATATGGGTTGAAGACAGTGGCATTGACAAAAAGGCAGGAGTTAGAGATGGATGTGGCAGAGTTAAAGATGTTAAGGTTTGCATTGGGTGTGATGAGGGTGGACAGGATTAGGAAAAGTATATTAGAGGGTCAGCCCAGGTTGGAAGGTTTGGAGACAAATCCAGAGAGGCATGATTACATTGGTTTGGACATGTGCTGAGGAGGGATGCTGAGTATATTGGGAAAAAGATGCTAAGGATGAAGCTACCAGGTAACAGGAAAAAAGGAAGGCCTAAGATAAGGTTTATGGATGTGGTGAGAGAGGACATTCAGGTGGTTGGTATGACAGAGCAATATGCAGAGGACAGGAAGAAATGGAAACAGATGATCCGCTGTGGTGACCCCTTACGGGAACTGCTGAAAGATGATGATGAGGAGGAGATAAGCATAAAAGAACCTGGAGGGCTAAACATGGACTAGAGCATTTCTCTGTGACTCACCCGGGGGGGGGGGGGTCAGGGCAAGTGATTTCTGCACTTGCTGTTGTGGGGAGAGACAAACAGATTGCAGCAAAGCTGACCCCGTTGATAGAAAATCCTTTCTGCCACTGATTGAGAGACCAGTTGTGAGGCATCAGAATGGACCTCCCGAGTTTGTCTGTTAATACATTGGATTTCCCTGGGATGTGCACTACCATAAGAAAGCAGTTGGAGGAGATTTCCCACTGCCACATAATCATTGCTCTCAACAAAGGGGGTAAGATCGGGTTCCCCCTGTTTGCTAATGCACCAGATCACAGGCATGTTGTCGGTTTGAATCACAATCATCCCAAGAGGGAGGATGTCCTGAAAGTACTGCAACACTAGGATGACCACACTCCTCTCCAGGACACTGATGTGTGAATTGGTTTCTCCTGGGGAATACGTGCCTTGACCATCCTTCCCAAGAAATGTCCCTGCACCCCAACTGAGAGGCGTCTGTGGTTACTGTGGCTACTGGGGGTGGAAAAACAAGAGGGCAGCTTTAAGAAACTTTGGCTCACTGACTACACTAACACACGTGGCCTTTGCATACTTGTGAGAGTTTGACTGGTGAAGACGAGGAATGGAGACGAATTGATCACTGAACAGCTAGGCTCCATTGAAGAATGCACATATAAAATAGAACCATAGGAACCAAAGTTATGGCTGATGCCATCGACCCTAAAATCTGAAAAATCAGTCTGGATGGAGGAGAAGGGTGATGGTCCATACTCTGTCCGGTGGAAGGGATGCTATCTGACCGACTGTGTCCAAATGAACACCTATCAATTCCAGGCTCTGAACAAGTTGAAGATGTGATTTGCAAAAGCTGACTGTGATGCCTAGGGAGTGACATAACTGGAGCAAGTAGTCCCAGGATTTTTCTAGAAGATGTCTAGTTGGGGCAGTGAGGAGCCAGTCATCTAGGTATGGAAACACTCAGTATCCTTGCAGCCTCAGGTGAGCTGCTAACACTGACATATATTTGGTAAACACCCTGGGGGCTTTGATGAGACCAAAGGGAAGGACTGTGAACTGATAGTGACCGTCCCTGAGCTGAAAGCTCAGATATCTTTGGCAGTGTATGTTCACCTTGATATGATAGTATGCATCCTGAAGATTGATGTAGTACATCAAATAATCCTTTTGCAGAAATGGCAGAATGGACTAAACAGTGACCATGTGAAACTTTGAATTCTTTGCAAACTGATTCAATATGCTGAGATCCAGAACTGGCCTCAGGTCCCCTGCTTTCTTTGCCACTAAAAATAACTCTGTGTAGGTTCTGAATCCTTTCTGGTCTGGCAGGGCTTCATGGATGACTCTATTGCTTTCACATTTCTAGAACTGCTGCCTCTATCTGACTGGGTGGAATGTTGGGAATCCTTTTCCTTTTGTTTGGGGAAATTTGTGAAAATGGTATGAAATAACCTCTGGATATGATTTTCTGCACCTAAGTATGCCCAGGTGTCTGGGTACAGAGACAAGTGTCACCTGACTTCCTCCAGAGATGAGCATTTAGGCAACCATTCAGGAGTGCTGAAAGGGTTTATCTAAGAAGTGTCTCAGAAACCTTGGTTTTACAGGCCTCCTCTGCCAATGTGGTGGAGACTTCCATTAGAAATCCCCCCTCTGCCTCTGAGGGAGGTATCAATTCATGATACTTGGATAGGACCTTGGGGCTTATGGAACCATATTTTTCTTCCCTCTTGCTGATTTCTGGCAGAGTATCTCTGAGGGATAAAAAAAATGGATCCCCATGGTAGACAAGGTCTTTCCATCCTGCTCACTCCGGGAAAGTGTGTCCTTAGCAGTGTGGCCAAACAAGGATTATCCATCAAAAGAAGCATTGATGAATAAAGGCTTGAAGGTCTCCTCAAAGTCACACAAGCACATCCAGACATGTCTCGTTATGGCTATGCCTGAACCCACCATCCACAAGGTTCCCTCAGCAGCATGAGAAATTAACCTTGACAGTGCATTAGAGATGGAATGAAGGGTGGCCAACTTTGAAGAATGTTTTTTGTTGTCCTCTACAGACATGGACTCAGAAAGGGATTTGGAAAGCTCTTTAGTCAAATCCCTTTGCATCCTGGTGAAATGTGCCAGATAGTTCATTGACAGTAAGGCAACTGTTGCTGAGACATAAATGCACTTCCTAAATCTGTCCAACACCTTAAACTCCCTGTTAGGGGGATGGACGAAGGAGCTGTGCTCTGCCAGCTCTTTTGTGGTGGCTAAAACCACAAGCATTGCATTAATGAGGACCCCCTTGCTACAGTGTGGCCTGTCCTTAGGGAGGACAAGAAACATATCAGGATGGCAGGGAATGGGTACTACAGTATCTGGTTGCTTCCATGTCCAGCAAGAGACAAGATTAATAAGCTCATCAGCTGGGGGAGTACCCCAAAACATAGACAGGCCAGACCCAAAAGCTTCCTGGAATACTGACTGCACCTAGGAAGGGGAATTGGAGGACAATCCACCTTTCTGACTGCAGATTTCCTGATGAAGACTTTGGGGACCACTCCCCTTCATCAAAATTCAGCATCTTCGGTGAGCAATTCCTGAGGTGAATCTGTGTCTCTCCTCTTCCATGTTCTCTTTTGAGAAACTTCTGTGTAATGGTCTGGAGGGGTGTCCAAAGAGAGGAGAAAGTCCTCAAGATGGACTGCCTAGATGCTTTATTTGGGCTGGCTTTCCCTGCAGAATATGTCTGTGAGGATCAAAGCATGGACCCAATGGTGGTAGGGCTGTAAGATCCAAAGAAGAAAAGGTAGTCATCTGTCTCAGATGAGTAAAGGCCCTCTCCACCACCTCAAAGGCAAAAGGTAAGGGAGAAGCTGTAGCCAGTTGCAACAGGGCCAAAGCCACTGATGCCACTATCCCCCAATCCCTATCTTAAGGGGGGAGTAGGACCTGAGCTGTCCAATACCAAAGCTGTGAGGGATAGGGATGACTCTGACAACCTTGGAGTCAAACCAAGCCTCCCAGACCTGGTGCTGACACTTTGGCTCTTTGACTTATCCTGTTCCAAGGGGATCAGTGCCAGATGAGTCAGGGACATAGTTGGGAGTTGAAGACCTAGCTGTCTTCAGATCTGATGCAGACCCTCGCAGTTTTTTCAGAGCCAAGGCCTCTGAAATTGCCAGTTGGATTGGAGAAGGAGAACTTACAGTGGGAGAAACAGAAGGGAGGCTCTTGGATCCAATGGAAAATGGAGATGGGATAACTGCATCTGAATCTGAGATCTGAGGAACTTCCTCACCATCCTATCCACGTAGGCTCTGGAAAGGCTCGTGGAGGCCCTGATGGAAGAAGTAGTTGACTCGGGCTAGGACTCTCTCCTCAGGGTCTCTTGGAGGCAGGGAGAGTGGATCTGAACAGAGAGGCTCCAGAGATAACCTGGGGGGACCAGTTCCTCAAAGACTTTCACTTAGTAAGCATTGAATCTGAGGGTGTCAGATCTGACTTTTTCTGTAATTTTTCAGAAGGCCCCAAAATTGGAGCTGATCTTGGACAGTAGTTGGCAGACTGCTTCCTGGATTCTTTTGCCTCCGAAGAGAGCTTAAGTTATTTTCTGGGGTTTTGAGCACCAGAAGCAGGAGCTGAGAGAGGGGAAGAAGAAGCAGCAGGTAATAGGCCCTTTAGGATCACTTTATTACACCAGTCACTAAGGGCCCTGGTGTAGAAGCCAACATAAATTGTGCTCTCTGTGTCTAAGTGGGCAGTGCCCAGACAATAAATGAACTTCCTGTGGGTATAAGAACTCAGGGTCTTATGCCCACAGGAGTGCATTTTTTTAAACCCAGTGGGTTTATCAGCCATAGTAGCAAAAAAGGAAATGATCTGACAGTATTTCTGTTAGATAATTTTAGTGTGTGTTTGTTTTTTTTTTTTTGTTAGAAATGAAAGGGAACTACCAACAATGGTAGAAAAAAAATTACCTTCTGAAGGGTAGGAAGAAATAGATAAAAGTAAAGTAGGAAAGCAGCAACTATGGTACAGAGAACTACAGAGGGCAGAAGAAGAAGAGAAAAATAAAACTTAGACCTGACGCGAAAGAACTCAAACAACTATGGTAAGGGAGGAAGAGGTGGTGATGAAAGATGGAACTATAAGAAAAATGAAAAGAAGTCGCACTTATTGGCAAAAAACTACACCCTAAAGCTCAATGGATGGATCTGCAGCTGGAAGAATAAGGCGGCAAGCAAGATCTAAGGTATGCAGAGTAAATGGGGAATTATGGGTAAAGGGAGGAGCTCAAGAGTTGGATAAGGTGGCAAGCAAGATCTAAAGTAATGCAGAGTAAATGGGGAATTATGGGTAAAGGAAGGAGCTAAAGAGTTGGATCTGAGAGTCTAGTAAATGTAGCTGAGCTGGATCTAAAGATAGAGCCTAGACTCATCAGTTGAGGAGCAAATGAAAATGACATCAGATGTTATGGTTAAGTCTTGGCAAGAGAGTGCCTGAAATCCTGGAAGGCAGAGCCAGAAGCAGAACATCCCTCATTTCACTGTGATAAATAAAACAACATTTGTTCCTACCTACTTCTGTGGTTCTTGGTATGATCTCTATCCTCCTGTCTGCTGGGTGGTTTTGTCCTTGCTGATTCAATTTCTTTTTTTTCACAGTGCCACCAGCTTCCTCTTTTCTGGAACCTCCTTGGCTCACTGACCGAACCCACACTGTGAAAGTAGCAGACTCTAAATCCAACTTCAGACCAGTGACAAGTGGAGTACCACAGGGTTTAGTCCTAGGTCCTGTCCTGTTTGGTATCTACTTCTCTGAAGTACAGGCTAACACAGAAGGTCTTTGGCTAACAAAGTTCGCAGATGACTGTAAACTAGGAGCCATAATCAAATCTCCTAACAGTGTGGATATCCTACAAAAGGGCCTCACTGAGACAGATGCCTGGTATCAAAGCCATGGCCTCAAGCTCAATGCCAAAAAGTGCATCATCATCCCTTTTGGTAAAAACTCTGTACCCATGAACTACCACATAGCTGGTAGTCTACTTAACACCAAACCTGTGATAAGAGACCTTGGGACACAGGTGGACAGTAGTCTCTCCTTTGATAATCACATCGCCACAGTAGTCAGGAAATCCTTCTTCGTGGCACACCTCATCACAAAAGGTTTCTCATCCAGGAAAAAAGAGGTCATTGTTCCCCTCTACTCATCACTCATTAGACCCATTATAGAGTACAACGCCCCTTTTGGTATGTACCTCACAAGACATCTACAACAACTGGAAAGGCCACAGGAATACCTCACAAAGAGGATTACTGGCTTAAAACAGATGCCCTACGCAGACCGTCTCAAAAAAATCCAGCTTTACTCTGTTGCATATCGCCTACCCAGAGGCGATCTCTGCCTAACATACAAAGCTATGTCAAACCCAGAGCTGTTGGACATGCTCCACGTAAAGAAATCCCAGTCCCTCCGAGCTACACGCTCTAGGGACCTAAACCTTGTCACCACAATAAACAGAACATGCTGGAGGGATAGATTCCTGTCTCAGACTTCCTATACTCTGGAACAAACTACCTATCTATATCAAACAAACCTCCTCATTAGCACTCTTCAAGAAAAATCTTGATGATTGGATGGGAGATAGGAAATTCACCCCGGGGATCACTTCTGTGGCTCTGGTTAACAGGGACACAGGAAAATAATTTTCTTGGGTGGCAAAAGCCAGGGTACCGTTTGGCTAGGCTTATATAGGCCCTAGGGCCAATAGCCTAGTACCTACCTATGAACATTTGTTGACTTTTACATTTTATTGTTCCCACAATTAGATCATGCTGCTGCTTTGAAACCAATAATCTTGGCCCACCCTTTTAGTTCCTGGATGATCTGAACTGATTCTTGTAGAGTTTGACAGCATATGTTTGAGTACAACTTCCACAATAGAAAAATAAACTATGAAAATGAGCCAAAAATGCTTGAAGAAATGCACTTGGTTCACCCTAGTGCTTTGAGTTATGCTTCACATGAAGACAAAAATTTACATTCATTTATACTGCGGTAGCATTGTTGCCTCACAGTAAGACGTTGTCCTGTTCAATTTTCAGCTAGAGCGTCTTCTGTGTGGGGACATGCGTGAATGGGCGAACTTTCGTTGAAGGTTGTGCGTCAGGGCCAGCAACTTGGCATGTAAAAATCTACTGCCAATCATTAGCGGACCGGAGTTCCGCTGTGGCAACCCCTAACAGGGAAAAGCTGAAAGACCCAACAACCAATACATTAATTTATATATAGAAGGCACTTTAGCTACACTAATTAATCAATTAGTGACATATCCAATGAATACTTAATTATTCATCAGCAAAGAATACTAACATAACACAGACCTAAGGAAAAAAAAGATGAAAAGAATTTTTAATGAACAAATAAAATGTAATAAATAAACTCACTAAATCAGTAAAGCAGACCAATCTAATTAATTATTTAAACCACCATGAACAAGAGTATTGAACCTCAAAATGAATTTTGTTTCAGATTTATTAAGTAAAGCACACTTAGACTCAACTCTTATTGGTTTAACAGTAACAAGTTCTACAAATCTCACAGAATCAGTGCAGCCCACAATTAACTAATTTATTCCTAAACAGCGGGAGGCTAATAAACACCTTTGCTTCCTCAGACTTTTTAAGCCAGGATACCACTTGCTTCCTGAGAGTTTTTCTCCAAAATCTTGCACTGAAAACACACGTCATTAGATTTCATTAGATTAATAATACCTGATAAATGGTGAAAGTTATAAAAAAATGTAACAGCTGTTTGGTAGTAGACACTGTCATTAGTATCAAAGGTCTGTCTGTGAATGTTGATTTTATATTACATAGTTATGAAAGAAAAACTATATTTTGTTTGCCAAAAAGTATTAGTTTTATGGTCAAACAAAGAGTTATATCTCTAAGTGTGCAAGATATATCAAAGATATCCATGGGAGAATTGTTTGTATATTCAAAGCTTTCCAATGATGTGTGATAAGAGGGGGCAGCATACTGCTATTTGGTGATATTACTGAAGCTATGCAAATTATGCATATAATAATTTCACAAGATTTCAAAACTATAAATCTACATAACCATATGTGTTAGATGGCAAGTGTCGGTGGCAACATTATGAGCCAAAATATTTTGTATAAGATGACATCGTTTACCTGTAGGTCAAACAGTTTTAATGAAATTAATGCATATATGAAAATATAGGTAATAGTCATAACTGCATTACCAAGAAAGTATTTACCTCCATGATATGTTTAGTACTTGCTATTATTAAACCCATTAGAGAGTGTGGATAAATATATTTTACTTAACACAATTAATTATGAGGTTTAATATTCTTGGCCCTGGTGGTTTAAATAATGACTTGGAGTGGTCTGCCGTATTCATTCAGTGAATGTATTTATTTAGTACATTTTATTTATACATTTATTAATAACCTTTTCAACTTTTTTCCTAAGGTCTTTCTGATTAATAATAAATTATTGCTGCTCTTTAATCATTGGATATGATGCTAATTGATTAGTGTAGCTTAAGTACTCTGCATATATAAATGAATGTATTGATGTGATTAAAAGTTTGGGCTCCCTGTGAAGGCATAAGCTGAAGAGCTGGGGTAAATAAATTGTAGTTCTTACAGCATTTTTGAGTCTTTTTTATGTCTGAGTATAGCTTGTTCTGTCTCCATTAACTGGTTCTGTGTGCTGTTCTGTCTCTGGTTCTGAGCACTACTCCTGCTCTTTTTGTTTCATATAAAATTCCATGCTAATTTGGGGCTGTGGAAAATCATTCTCTGATGATCTTAATCACTGGCACCCTTGGATAATTTATGCATGTTTGAAATCTCAGAGCTATTATGTCTTCTCTGCAGCTGTTAAACTCTCTTCATTGTGGCAGAGTGCATTTCAGTAGTCATATAATAGCTTAGTCACGCTCCAATCTTTTGCCCATAGTTTCCCTCATTCTAGACTTTAGTAGCATTCATTGTAATTGTGCATTTTACATAATGTTTGATGGAAGGGTCCCTACTGCCTATGCCTTCTTTCTCCTCCTCGTATACTCTTGATACTTCCATCCAGACATCTAGGTAAATTAAAGAGTCCCAAAATGTCAACTTTTATATAATTCCTCTGACTAGTTTTCTAGCATTTTTTCGCTGGGTCCAAACATTCTTACAATTTCCCTTATTCCTCAGTTGTCTCTGTAATACAACTTCTCCTGTCTCCATCTCCATTAAATACACTATTTGTAAACGTATTTTTAATGTCTTCTGTTGACAAGGCAGAAACGTACTCGACCACCACAACACAACACTTATCACGAGGCACATAACTTTCCTCCACAGTGTGCCACTCAACCAAAGCCCCTAAGGCAAAACAGCATGCCCAACACACTAGACATCTCGAAGGTGAGGCACACTGATGTCCCACTCACTAGGTTGAATAAGGTCATAGGGTCATAGGTTAGTACTAAGCTAACTGCCCTTGCGAGACATTGTAAGCCTAGCCAGTTATCCACTGTGAGACTCAAACCCTGCGCCTTGTGTTTGTAAAGCAAACACCTTAACCATTAGGCCACCCTCCCAACACATTATAAGCAGAAAGTAATAGTCAGCTGCCTGTCAGGCGCCAGGATCCACCACATAACACATGCACTCAGGTCTCTCAACAACAGGTACAAATATGACTCTGTCTTTGTACATGTGGGTGTGAATGACCTGAGACGTACCTCTCTAGACTACATGAAAAAAGACATGGAGGAGCTCTCGGATTATGTAGCACAGGTGGGTATGACTCTAGCCCTGAGCAGCATCCTACCATCACCCAAAATTATACCATGGTACAAGCAGAAAATTATTGATTTCAACAATTGTCTAAGTTTCTGGTGTCATTCTAAGGGGATCCAGTATCTGCCTGGGATGACATGATTGACAGACCTCGATGCCAAAGATGGTCTGCATCTGTCACACCTGGGCTTCCAGATACTGGCCAAGGCTCTTGGCACCCCTGTAGTGCCTTTTTTTAGGTGGTGTTCCAAAGATCAAATTACCACCATAACAGCAACAAACAAATGCAATCTGAGGGTCATACTGCTCAATGCTAGAAGTCTAAATCTCAAAATGCACTCGCTTGAAGCACTCCTTAAAATGGAAAACATCTACATTTGTGCTGTAACTGAGATCTTATTCAAGGCAGCAGAAAGTACCCCTGCACTACCAGGCTTTAACTCATTCCACACCTTTCGGTCCCAGAACTTGGACCGAAGCTCCAAAGGGGGTGGTGTTTCCATATTCATAAAGGATGTACACAACCCCAGACTGTTAGCCCAGCATAACACATCTGAGATACTTCAGGTGCAGCTAACATTGGGTAAGACAGCGATTCAGGTTGTAGCCTGCTATAGGTCCCCAACCATGTCCCAAGACTCACACTCCACATTCCTAAGCACCCTGGAGAAAATTAGGGTCCAACCTAACACTCTCATACTGGGCGACATCAACTATCCCTCCATTAACTGGGAAAACTACTCATGTACCAATACACTTGCCCAACATTTCCTGGAATTCATTAATTCCAATGCCCTGGACCAGCTCGTTCTTACCCCCACTAGAGGTAACAACATCCTTGACCTGGTCATTACTAACCTGGGCGACCGTTGCTCTACACCAATAGTCAACTCCTCCCTGGTTAGATCTGACCACAAACTAATCACAGTGGAAATCCACATCCCTCCCACCCCCACCCCTCCCCTGCAAAGGTAACCATCATGAAAAACTTCAACAAAGCTAACTTTTGGGTCCTAAAAACAGAGGTGGCTAACTTCACGGCACCCATGCAAATAGTGAATAGTTGCATGACTGCCAAATCATACACCAATGCACTGTACGAACACTTACACAAATGCATGGATCTCACCATACCCAATAGAACCAAGACGCACTCCTCCAAAAATAGCAAGCCAGTCTGGTGGTCCCCTGCCATAAACAAACTCTACAACAGAAGGAGGAAACTGATGCAGAATAAGATGACGTCCCAAGACTGAAAAACTCCCTTATCAGCCTCAACAAAAAGTTGATATCCCTCATCAAATCCTCTAAAGCTAGCTATGAAAACAGAATTGCAGCAGATAGTAAAGACAACCACAAGTCCTTCTATAGTTATGTAAAGAATCTCCACAGCAATACCCAGATTTGCTCTGAGCTACTGCACAATGGTACCTCCTATGCAGAGCCAACAGATATTGCCAATATACTGGCCGACAGATTTAGTGCCAACTTTACCTCTCCCCCCCAAAGGACCAATCACAATACCAGTAGATTGCCAGGCACCCAGTATTACTGCTGCACAGGTTAAAACAGCACTGTCCAAGGCCAAGAATACAGCTTCTATGGGACCTGACAATATCCCTGGCTGTGTTCTACATGAACTACAGAGTGAACTGGCACCTCACCTGTGTGACCTGCTCAGTCACAGCCTCACCTTAGGCTTTGTTCCTACCAAATGGCGCACTGCTACAGTCATCCCTCTCCACAAAGGAGGAGCAACTACAGACCCTGGGAACTATCGCCCCATTAGCCTGATGAGTCTGATATGCAAAGCTATGGAATGCATCATCATGGACCTAATAAACAAGGATATAGGGAATCTCCAAACTCTGGATCCTACACAGTTTGGTTTTGTGAAATGTAGATCATGCCTGCTCAACTTGGTCGACTTCATTGAGTCAGTCACCAGAGCTGTGGATGAAGGCAAGGTGGTTCATACAGCCTACCTTGATCTGGCCAAGGCCTTTGATACCATTCCTCACTCAGAAATCATAGAAAAACTCACTAAGTTAGACATCAACCCCTATATCACTAGGTGGGTTGCAAACTGGCTCGCAGATAGAACCCACAGTGTGAAAGTAATTGACTCCCAGTCAGACTGCCAACCGGTCATGAATTGAGTCCCACAGGGTTTGGTCCTGGGTCTTCTCCTGTTTGGAATCTACTTCTCTGAAGTCCAGGCCAACATGAAGGGACTCTGGCTGACAAAGTTCGCAGACGATTGCAAGTTGGAAGCTATTATTAACTCCCCAAGTGATGTTGACATCCTACAGAAAGGCCTCACTGAGACCAACGACTGGTGTCAGAACCATGGCCTTAAGCTCAATGCCAAAAAATGTGTCGTCGTCCCCCTTGAGAAAAACCTGGTTCCTAGGAATTACCACATTGATGGTAGTCTACTGAACATAGAAGGCATTATAAGAGATCTGGGAACACAGGTTGACATCAACCTCTCTTTTGACCACCACATTGCCACTGTGATCAGAAAGTCCTTCTATCTGGCACATCTTATTACTAAGGGTTTTGCATCCAGGAAGAAAGAGGTCATTGTCTCCCTCTACTCTTCCCTCATTAGGCCTATCATTGAGTACAATGCCCCATTTGGCATGTACCTCACTAGACACCTGCAACAACTGGAGAGGCTGCAAAAGTACCTCACAAAGAGGATCCTAGGCCTTAAACACTTGTCCTATATGGACAGACTCAAAAAACTCCAACTATTCTTTGTCAAATATCACCTACTTGGAGGCGATCTCTGCTTGATTTACAAAGCCATGTCTGACCCAGCTCTGTTAGAAATGCTACATGTAAAGAAATCCCAATCCCTCCACCTCATACACTCCAGAGACCTCAACCTCATTACCAGAATCAACAGAACATGTTGGACTGACAGGTTCATAACCCAGAGACTGCACATGCTATGGAATAGACTTCCCATACATGTCAAGCAGAGCACCTTACTGGCCCTCTTCAAGAGAAATCTTGATGAGTGGATGGGAAATAGAAAATTCACCCTGGGGATCACTCCAGTGGCTCTACTTGACAGAGGCACTGCGAACTAATGTTGGGTGGCACAATGCCAGGGTAATCCTATGGGCTAGGCATGTAAAGGCTCCAGGGCCATTAGCCTAGTACACACCTATGAACCTTAGCCAGATTTTGTTTTCAGCAGCATGATGCTCCAGTATCACCAGTGTGTTCTGCTGACCTGACACAGTTTATTTTAGGAAGACCACACTCTGTAGTAGCCTGTCCCTGAGACCATTTTAAGCATTCTGTCCTGCTTTCCCTCGATATTTTCTTGTCTTTAATGTTTTCTTTTTTTCTCTCCATCCATTCAAGAAACATTGCCACTTTTTTTCAATAAAGCGCAGTTTTTGGCCATGTTTATTTGTTCTATATAGGAAGCTTTCTCAGATGTCTTGGATCACATGGCTATCTTGGTGGACCTCCTCCTACCATTCCCCAGAAATACAGCTTTATTGATGACTGGTTATGATTTATTTTTTTTCCATTTTATTTACATGAAACCTGTTAGAAAAATACTTTTCTAATGGAACATGATGTGAGTAGGCTTGCTTTCTTGTCCAATAATGTAATGGTACAAATAAACTGCTGCCACCTAAGTGACACCCAGATGGCAGAATGCCACCTACAAATGTCAAGATGCTTAGCACCAGTGGGGTTTGAATCCCACCACTGCCAGTCAAGGGTGAATAATAACAAGAAAGTACACTCAAATCTATTTCAGTAGATAATTTACAAAATACAAGATAGCCCCAGCAGCATAAATGCAATATGCACTACACTGCTGTGTATGGGCTTCCAATCTCCACACACAGAGCACTTTCAGAGCTAAATCTTAGACTGAGCACTTCCAAGCTCCTGCCTGACTGCTATATCTTGGAACCAATGTATTCTAGTGCCACTTTATTAATAGTAACAGTACAAGTTAATCCCAGGACTGGCTTTATGTGGTATTGTCATCCAAATAACCAAGGGCATAATCTCTTGCTCCTGCTAGGCAGTGATTTACCAGTCTCTGGAAAGTTGCTGAAGCATTTTTCATACCAAATGACATTTTTGTAAACTCACACAATACAAAAGGGATCACAATTTGTGACCTCACCATGGCTGCAGGTATCAAGCGTACGTACAAGTAACCCTTGGCAAAGTCAATCTTATATGCTTAGCCACACCCAGCTACTCCAAGGCTTCATCTGCCCTGGGCATGGGGTAAGCATCTGATTCTCTGTGACTGTTTAGTTTCATGCACAATCAGGTGCTTTGATGATCTGAATTTGGCAGCAGCACCACTGGTGAGTTTCAGGGGCTGTTGGACTCCTGGAGTACTGTCATTGCCAACATGTTCTTCCATTCCTCTTTCTGAGTTTGTCTAACTTTTATAGGCACTCTGTAAGGAGCTGGTTTGGTAAGTCTCTGGGGTCCTGTGTCTGTGATGCTCCACCAGGAAGGTACACCCTGGCCTAGCAGTGAACCTATTCACAAATTCCGGAGGTACTACACAGATTTCCTGAATCTAGTTAGGGCTTAGTTGTGGTGAGAGGAACACTCCATCCACTGTGGTGTCTGGTCTTCCTCCAGATACTCCTCTGGCTCCTTCTACAACACACCACTGTTACTAAGTGCTGGGGCTTCACTGTCATGATCCTCATGTTTACATGGTAGAGTGTGTGCTTTTCTGCCTACCAGCTCTATCATGTAGTTGATATCACTCACCTTTTTTACAATAGTTAAAGAGCCCTCCTAGGCTGCCTGCATCATCCATTTCCATATAAACTAATATCTGGCTCTGACTGTGCTGACATACCAAGCCTTTTGCTGCTATTATGCATGGATTAGGTATTCCTGGGCCATCCCTTTGAGTACCCTAAGCCTAGTCTTCAGATTTAGGACACACTCTACAACAGACTGTTTGGGAATCACATTTACACTCTCACTCATCACAAATTAAATACAGGAAACTCATTTCTCTGTAATCATCATACTTCTCAACTTCTTTGAGCAAGAAATCTGGACAAGGCCACAAATAATAGGGAGACAATGGCCCAAAAATAGGGGCACTTTTTACAGTCTTACAGACTTAGAACATTTACAGAATAACAGGTTTTGCATTAGCGTGAATTTTCTGAATGATATGAAGTCTGAAACTCAAATGTCTGCCATTATTTTCTGACTTCAGTCCTCAATGATTAGCCAGTGATTTGCCAGAAAACCACAGATTTTGGGAGAAACAGATAAAAAAACTGAAACTGTTCCTGAATTAATGCTAAAGGGCTCAAAGCATCCCTGACTTTGTCTCTAGCCTTGCCTATTTTCTGGCACTGTTCACAGGTTCTGTAGTACCATGTTATATCCCTTGCTCTCCCATGCCAGTAAAATGTCTGCAAAAGCCTTCTTTTACTACACTTTATGTCCATATGGCCTGCAAAAGGAATATCATGGGTTATGGCCAGACATGCCAGTTGCTAGACCCTGGGTACTATCATCTGCCATATTACTTCTCCCTGTAGTCCTCCTTCACGGGTCTGTTCCCTGTACAAAAATATTTCATCCAGTATATAGACACACTGTACCCTTGAGTATCTGAATCCTGTCTGGCTAGCTCCCTCAAGTCCTGCAAAGTAGGGTTTGAGAGATGAGTCTGGAAATTTCTGTCAGCTGTCCCTCAAGTCTTGAATGAACTACTTTAACTTACCTGTCCCCTAGAAGTGTTACCTTCCAGGGAGATCCCAGTACCTTTTCCCTATTGTGGCATATATCCTGGGTCACTGCTACTGACCAGATTCCTCACTGAAATAGCCACCTTACCAGACTCACATGAAATTGCGGGCTCCAGATGGGTCTCCCCACTGCTGCTTTCTCCACATGTTTTCCTCCATGCCTGGCTGCATGTAACAGTATGTACACAGGGTGCTACTGACAAAGTCATTCTCTAAAATGACATAAACAGAGATATCATTAAACACAGCCACATACTTGCTAACTTGCCTCCCTTTTCAGTCCAGATAAAATTCTGGCCAAAGATACCTGAAAAGGTTTCCCACCTAAGGTTCTAGCTTCGGGGGGGGGGCAGACTGCCCAAGCAAGTAGTGCTCCTGTATAACCACTGTGGGTTTGACTATGGTTATGTTTGAGGTTGCATCCCCTTTGACAGTAACCTCTTCCCTTCTACTAGCATAGGTTACAGATTTCATGATATTAACTTTCAGCTGTTTTCTCTGCACAACCTGCCACTCTCATAGTGAATTACTTGCTTGATTATTCCTGAGACAGTTTATCTCCCCCTACCTTAGTGAACAATGAGATTGTACATACCCTTTTTCTTTGCATCTGAATCACCTAACCACAAAACCTGAACATGTTTGTAAACCAGTGACCTCCTCCTGTCCATTGTAACCTGTTGAGATGGTTTAGGATCTCCCCATGGATTCACCTTTACCCATGTGCAGTGTGTGTAGATGGTTATCTTGCTATGCAGCAACCTGCTAAGTAAAGGTCTCCCTTACTGCTTATCTCATCAGCTTTATTGCAGTTTGAATCTGCCAATCATATCCATGTATCCTCAGGTATAGTGTTAAGGGCCTGTCACCTAACCAAATGATTTGCAAGCATTTCAAATGTAGTGACCTTACATCCACTCAGCCATCTGTGAAAATAAGTACTAATTTCTGCAATAGACTGTCATACTGTCATCTGCCTTTCCACCGTATTCCATATACAAAAACAAACCACCACAAAATCTGACAGTAGTAGCTAAAAACAAGTACAAAAAACCACAGATATATATATATATATATATATATATATATATATATATATATATATATATATACGTTCTATCGACAACCGGCAGATGGACTTCAAGTAACTGAAACAAACCTGAAACCAACGACGAAACCAAAAAACGAACGGGAGCGAACGAAATCCGAACAAAAGTCAGAAAATCAACCGGTCAAAGTCCCCGCGACCACGGGAAGAAATGCGTATGCTGTGTGTGCCAGACGTTAGTGCAGGGACGTTAGTGGTGAGTAAGGTAATGTACAAAGTGTGTACACTGGGGGTGGGGATGGGGGGGTTTAAGGGTTAGGGTTAGGAGTTAGGGTCGTGTGTGTAGTAGTGATATCTTGTGGGGTGGGGGGGTGGGTTAAGTGAGTAGTTAGGGTAGTCGTAGGGTAGTGTGTGTCTAGTGTGGGTTGGTGGGGGGGTGGGGTTGGTTAGTTGAGGGGTTAGTGGGTATGTGAGGTGAGGTGAGTGGGTTGATAGGGTTAGGGTTTTGGGTCAGGGTTGTGATAGGTGTGCATGTCAGGTTTAGTGTTGCTGTCCATCTGCGGCTATGGATGGAACACGATGTCGTTTATCTGATATGAACCCATATATATATATATATATATATATATATATATATATATATAGATAGCCAACCAGCTAGAAAGCTACAGGAAATATTAGCGTACAAAACTTTTATTACCGCTTTCGTTTACAAATAATCAACTAATCAAGTAAATAATTTAATTAGTATAGTTAAAATTCCACACTGAAATTAAGGAACCCTATATTAATAAATGCACAATAATAACAGAAAAGTAAAAAACACATGCCAAGATTAATTTTTACATAAATATGACCTCCTGTAATCTCACCAGCTATAACATAACTTTTATTGTAGTTTGATAGAAGGTTTATTGGACAATTATTTTATGTTTAATAAGATTTATAAACAAAAGAAATGGATGGCTATGGGATCTCCAGCTGCCCCTTCATTTGGTAACGTGGTGTTAGACTGGTTGTAGTGTAAGGTTTAAATTACTACTAAAAGTACTTATAAAGTATGTTATTACAAGCGATTTGTAGATGATTTGTTCATACTGATTGAAGGAATAGCTGCAAATTGTGATGAACTTTTAAGAGTATTGAATGATAGGTCAGAATTTTTTAGGTTTGTGATGGGAGAATGTGGGGCCCAAGTCAGTTTCTTGGATGTCACCTTAAAGTGGAACCGTGAATTAAAATAATTTGAAACAGTATTCACAGGAAGAAGACATTTACTAATAGTTTTTACATCAAAAAAGTAATCACCCCCCCTTTTATAACGAAAAATCTTCCCAGAGAGCAATACATAAGAGCAAGTAGAATGATTAGTAATGATCTACAATTAAAAGAAGAATTTACTTTAATAACTAATTTATTTTTAAATAGAGGTTATGATGAAGTTTATTTAAAAGAAACAGAAACAAATACTTAATAAGAGAAGTACTTTATGTCACCCTATTTTAAAAGACCCCTTTGTCAGTAAAAATAAAAGTGTTGTAGCGGAAAATGATAGTAATGACAAAAAAACTTGTATGAAGTTTAGATGTGACTGTTGGCAGTTTGGGCATACACTGGATTATACAGAACAATTGGAATTACAAGGAAACAGAGACTTGTATAAAGTTGTTGGAAGTATGCCTAGGTTTGTTTATAAAAATAATGTCAATTTAAAAACAATATTACAGAAGGACAACTAGAAACTAATACTTCTTGTTCCCTTACTGATAAAACTAAGGGGATGTTTAGATGTGGGGAATGTAATATACTGTGTGCTATTATATATATATATATATATATATATATATATATATATATATGTGTGTGTGTGTGTGTGTGTGTGTGTGTGTATATATATATATATATATATATATATATATATATATATAAGGGGCATTATGGACTTTTGGATGCATCATCATGTACTTTGACAGTACCAGGTAGATTTAACTGTAAGAACAGGGGGGGTGATCTATATTAGTTTATGCTCCAGTTGTACTGCTTTTTATGTAG
This sequence comes from Protopterus annectens, assembly GCF_019279795.1. NCBI lineage: Eukaryota > Metazoa > Chordata > Ceratodontiformes > Protopteridae > Protopterus > Protopterus annectens. Next base: position 411,749,244 of record NC_056749.1, read on the forward strand.
GTATGATGACCAGAGCTCTACATGAGAAAATTAGAGAACATCTATATAGCATTAAAAAGAGAGATATAAAGAATGCACTTTTAAGCATACTTTAGGGTGTAATAAATATAAGAAATTTCTCTTTTCCATTATTGAACAAGGTTGTGTTGACCTTAGGGGAGGGGATTTAAAAAAAATTCTTGGAGCAGAAAGAGACATTGTGGAAGCTGAAATTAGGGTCCGATAAACCTCCTGGGATTAAAAGACAGGAGGTTTAATATAGGGCTCTTTAATTTCAGTGTGGGCTTTTAACTATACTAATTAAATTATTTATTTGATTGGTTGATTGTATACATTTATTTATTTATTTTATTTTTATTTTTATTTTACATTTGTTAACCGGGATGGTCTGACTGGATTAATGTCCATTTTCTGCAGAGGCCCGGGGAGAACAGCACCAAGGTAAATGTACACAATACAATTATCAGAACAATTGGTGTATGGCATATACACCCAGGTTACATTTACTCATAGGTTACAGAATAAAGCAATACAACACCAGATAACGCCTGAGGCTTACATATCAATGCAAGTATGTATAAACAGGTAGTAACAGCATATTACCTTCAGGATTAAGAATATATTGAGTAGTTTTAGTTATGGTTTTGACCACTGTGATATTGAGAGGGGTGGCTGAAGAGAGGACATTTATAAAGGGCCTCTGAGATGGAGAGGGTGCTAGTCAGGGTTGGTACAGGGACATATCCAGTGTGATTTAAAGTTATATTTAATCTTGGTTTTGAATACAGTTAGTGAAGGTTCTAGGGTCAGGTCTGGTGATAGTGAGTTCCATATCTTGCCGACAGAGTTAGCAAAGAGAGAGTCACCAGCAACGTGGTTGGATTTTACTGTTTGTACTAGGAGTTTGGTGGAGGAGCGGAGTGGTTGATTGTTGCTGTAGGGTCAGATCATGTTTTTTAGGGCAGGGGTATTTTCTGGCCAGTGAAGGATTTTATGGGCAACTATGAGCTGGTTGAGTTGTAGAAGGTGAGGTAGTTCAAGCCAGCCTAGGAGATTTAGGTTGTGGCAGTGGTGGGTTAGGTAGGGTGTACAGTAGCAAATCTGGCGATATGGTTGTAACAAAATGATAATTTATTGAGATCAGTTTTGCTCAGGTAAGAGAAAAGAGAAGAGGCATAGAAAAGGGTAGATAGTAGATGGGACCGGGCGATTGCAATTCTTGCGGGTGGGGTGAGGAATGATTTGATCCTATAGAGAGAGCCAAGTTTTTTATTGATGGTTTTTATAATTTGATTGATGTGCATGTCAAACCTAAGATTATCAATTGTGCCCAAGTGTTTAGTTTGCATTTGTGGGGAGATAATGATCCCATTACTAGCTGTTATGCTGAAGAGTGGTGGGGTGGACCTATGTGTAGGGGAGAAGAGGAGTAACTTAGTTTTGTTGTGATTTCGGATGAGATGTTGGTTTAGTAGCCATTTTTCAACCAAGTTAAAGGTGTCTTGTGTTATTGTGGTAAGATTTGTAGGGTTGGTGGCAGAACAAATCAAGGTGGAGTCATCTGCATATTGAATGCAGGCAGCTTCCAGTATAATTGTGCTAAGATCATTTATAAAGATGGAGAAGAGAAGGGGACCTAGTATTGAACCCTGGGGGACTCTTAGTCTGATAGGGAGGCATGAGGATAGTTTACCCTGCCACAGGACAGTTTGCTGCCTGCCTTGTAGGTAGGAATTAAACCATTGGAGTGCCTGATTGTCTAATGTGAAGGCCTTCAAGGTGTTCATTAGCATTTTGTGATCGACCATCTCAAAAGCCTTGGAGAGGTCTAGGAAGAGTGCAGAGGTAAGTTTGTTATTGTTACGGTTGTGGTTAATTAAGATAGTCCGATGTATGATTTTTTTCTGAAGAAGTCTAAAGACAAAAGCAGTAATAAAAGAGTTTGTACATTAATATTTCCTGTGGCTTCCTTGCTGGTTGGCTATATGTGTTTTTTGGTGCCCATGCTTCTATATTAAGAAACATATTTTCTTTGGAACTTTCTGGGTGTGTTTACCCCATTCCTTGACTCACTGCCTCTGGCATAGGATGCACATTTCCTTTTCATGCTGGTATAGCTTTTTTATCTTTGGTCTGCCTGTGCTTGCTTGCTCTGCATGTCTTAGCAGTTGCATCCCCTCAGCTGTATTGGGTATTCCATCTGATTCACTTCAAGTTCCAGTCTGTACAATTTCAGCTGGGCTAGGTCCTCTTGAGATGGAACTGTTGTCCTTGTTTGGCCTCCTGCATATTCTCTCCAAGCTGCATTGTACATAAAACTTCCATCATCTCCTTTATTGACATATTAGCCTATTAGATTTTCTTGCATTGTCATAAGTTTGCCAAGCTGTGCCACTAGCACATATTTTAGCATATGTGTCAAACGAGCAAATTTTTCACCTATTACTATATTAGATGACTAAAAAATAAAATAACTGCTGAGCAGAACAAGACATCTGTATATACAAGTTGTTGCTACAAGTGTTAACACACTGATCTTTGGTAACAAAGCTATTTTATACTAATAACTACATTTCCAGTAGCCTTACCATTGGCCACCAACCTTCTCTGGGAGGTACTGGAGGGTGGGATTTGTGTGTGTGTGTGCTGCCCCTGTATTTTAAGATATGATGGCATTATTGCTCCACTGTTACCAGTGTAACATTCAGATGGAAGAATGCCAACCACTAATATTAAGATGGCTGGGACCAATGGGGTTGGAATGCTGTCCCTCCCAGCCAAGGGTGAAGTAATGATAAGAAAGCATACACAAGTCTGTTTCATTAAATAATTTACAAAATGCAACCCAATCCCAAGATCATAAAGGGAACAAGCACTACAATCCTAGGGGGACTTCCAACCTCCACACCAGAATGGACTGCACACAGGCCACTTGCAGAGCTGCGTCTTTGGCCAAGCCCTGCCAGACTGCTGTCACATTGCTCTCACTCTTTCTCTGAACTAATGTCTTCTAGTGCCCTTTTTTCCATGATAACCACCTTCCATACAAGGCAATATTTACACACACGCACTTACCTTCTAGGGAAGGTTGGCAGAATTCTCCAGTTTCCCACAGCCTTCATCTCTGCATCATTGTATTGCCACCACCCTTGAAACATTAGAGATTAATAGTTAAGCACTGCTCTTAAATCAAGCCAAATATGAAATACACCAATAAATATTTCTTTCATTGATAGATAGGCCTTGAGCAGTAAAAGGAAATGTGCCACACAACTTATTAACCTACAGTGTAAACTAAGATTACCTACTCAGACACACAATGGTGCATAAATATACTTTAAATAAAAACCAGCCACAAGAACTTAAAGGTAATGGACTTTTCTTGAATGATAAAGAAAATAGTGCAAATACAGAGTAAATTCTACATAGGCTGATCCACAGGGAAATAAAATAAAAAGCAATAAAAGTAGACATGATGCTTACAGGAAAACCAAAGCTTCAGATAAAGTTCCCTGGGTAGAGCTTCCAACAGCACTATTACCCTTACCTATTGTAATCAGTTGTCACACACTTCACACAAATAAGACACTGCCAACATCTAGCATAATCTTTTGCAAAGCATGGACAACAGTTATATTTGTTGTCTCTTCCCTAACCCTTAATGCCTTTGACATTATTCATCATTGCTCTGCTGCTGGAAAAAGCAAGTAGCAAAACCAGTTCTTTTACTCATTATAGTAGCCCTAGGAAGACTGGCAGTACCCATCCATGTCTGCTTTCTTTGAAACCAGAATCCACCATGGTGTCATTAGGTATATCATCAATTACATCTCAAAAGAAATGCAGTTTCTGGTCTTTCGTCTTTGTGTTTTACAGTAACGAAAGGGGGCATTGAGTCTGGAGATCCAAGATACTTCAAAAGACATTTCCCATTTTTTGATATTCAGAAAGACAAAATACCATACATTCCTTTAATCAATGGGACAACATTTCATTTGTAGATGAGCAAGGAGAAACAGAAAAAAACATTTTAATTGTTTAGTTTAACCTGGCATTACTCCTGGCTTCAAAATTGCTTTCCTTTTTGCCTGGCATCACCCTTGGCTTCATACTGGGTAAATTTTGAATGCAAACATGCTTTGGTGCTCATTTCTTGCTCTCTGTCTTGTCTTGGTTAGGAAAAAAACAAAGCAGAAAGTAATCAAAGCAAAAATAGGCTACAGTTGATAGGTCATTGAAAACAAGAAATGTATTGCTGCATCTTATTTATGAATGCACAGTAGTTCACATGCACATTAGATTGTCTCTCCCAATACTCCAAGACTGCTGCACTGAGGAAATTGCCTCCACTCGATGCCATGATCTTGGACTTGATTGTATGATGGAGGGGTAAAATACTGTTCATAGTGAGTGTAGGGCTCTGATGTCCCAAGAAAAAAATGCTACTACTTTATGTTTGTGAATATGGTCTTCCTTCAGGAATACAGTTTCAGGCAGGTCAGCTACAATGAACTGACTGTTGATGAATATGTGTTCAACAATTGCAACTATAACATGTGCACATGTAACTGAATAAGTTCTGTATAGGTGCCCGGCTTCAATTTAACACTGTAATGCTTAGCACTTTTATATGTAGCCACAAGAGTGCAAACACAAGCTTTTGAAATTTTAGATCAAAGCTGTAGTATCCTATGGATATCTCTTTTCCCCGGAGAGAAAGTGATATTGTAGTTAGTACATATATAAGGTACAGAGGGTGTAGGGGGTACAAGAGGCTTGTTCCCTGCAAAAGACCCTTTTACTCAACTCTGGGATGAGTTGTTCATTCATGATCACTTGAAACAATAAACTGCAGAAATTAGCAGAAGCTTCGTATACAAACAACACTGAGGACTAACAAAAAACATTCATGAAGTGCGCATGCGCACACACACACTACAAAAAAAAACACTTCTGCATGAAGAAAGCCCTCCTGCATGTCCTCACTAGTTTTATTTATATATATATATATATATATATATATATATATATATCAACTCCAAGGTGAAATCATGAGGGGAAAGGGGAAATCTTTTGTACACTATAATTTCAACCTTCTAGGAAAAGCAGGCCAATCTCACACTAGTGACTGCACAAATGAGCATTGATCACTAGTGCTTATGGACAAGCCTGGCTACCACTTTTGTCATCTGTGAACCTGGTCCATTTTTGAGTATTGATTTTTGTAATCATGCTTAATGAGTGCCAGCCACAAAGGGCTTGCACTTTGGCCAAGGAGTTGTTATGACACTTAACTGTGAATAAAATAATTGATTTTCTTAATACCAATGCAGCGAAATTTGTCAAAAAAGAACATTTGTTGAAGAGACAGAAAGACAAAGTAATGTTTTGCAAATGTATGCATTTGAGAAGAAGAGCGAAAGTAGAAAAAGCTAAAAACAGGATGGGAAAAAAGAATGGCGATGTTTAACAGGTAAGGGAGAACCCTGGTAAACAAGATGAGGGAATGAATTAGCTTTCAGGAAGCTTAAAGGACAGGAAATGGGCCTAAAGACAATTTATTACGAAACAGAGTAATTAAATGACAAACAGAAATGAGGTACGTAAAATGTTTCTAGCACAGCAGCAGTTCCGCATCTGTTTTACTGAAAAGTGGTACTGTGATGCTGTGGGTGCTCACACGCAAATTATAATAAGTAATGGTGGACCTGAACAAGTGGTTTGTCGAGCAGCACTATAAAAGCCAAACTAAAACATCCATCCCAGTTGTAGTTCAGTTACTGGAAAAACTGACTAGCATACAGTTAAAGGATCTAAGACTACAAATTAGAATGAAGATGAAGTTTATATCTGAAAGATCTCTACAGGCTTCTCTTAGAGAATTAGAGATGTATACAGAACTGGCTATAATGAAGTTTAGAAACCAGGCCTCCCCATCCTAGGAAGTGTGATGATTTAAAATCTGTTTGCCAAGCTTACTTTTTTGTTGTTGATGTTTTCCATTATGGTACATCAATACCATAACGAGAATGAGATGTTGTTCAAGCCACTGGCTAGACTAGAATTTCACATTGCAGGGTGTGAAATGATTACTATGAGCTAACATTCTGCTTGTCTAAAATAATAAGACAAGTAAATCTGAACTGCAGCAAGGATTTCATTGAGAACATTGATTAGTTAAATCCAGTCAGTCTTAAATGTCACACTTCATAGTTTAGCTGCTAACACACTAAAGTCAGATTACAGCTGCCCATTTTAAGTGACATTTTACATTTTGCAGATATATTAATTGACTGACTGACTTTCTTCAAACTCTTATTTATAATCATTTTAGTGCTCTGTTTTTCTCTCTGTAACTATATGAACTATATAGTGAATCAGCATTCAAGCTTCATTATATGCTTGGATAAAGCTTAAACAATACCCTGTCTGAAGCTTTGGCAGGTCTATGTACATCAAAACAAGAAACATTTCAGAGGAACTTCCCTAGGTCTGTGCAGCTTCGTAGAATGACTGAAACTAATCATAATGCTTTATTCCTGAGCAGACAGTTTGAGACTTGGTTAGAAACACTGTAAAACTAAAATATCCCACAGTAATGAGGGTTTCCACTAAATTCTGTACTATACCACGGGTCTATATTATATGAACAAAATGGACACCGAAAACAATATTGTGGGGGGCTGTGCCCTCCAACACCCCGCTAAATATATATTCCAACTCCAAGATCGCACTACAGTGAGGAAAGGGCAAAAACTCCATTCTTCACTGTACCACGATCCCACAACATGGACCTCGATGTCCAGGAGTTTCACTTATTAGAGCGTTCGCTTATATGAACTTTCATTCATATAATATAGACTCCTATACCACGGAAGCCTACAATGTTTACTAACATGAATCTGGTCATCAGCATGTTATACACTTGCTAAATCCATAAGTTTCAACTCATTCTTGTGTTACAGGGCTGCACTCTAATAATATGAGTCAGCTGTAAATGTTTGTTCAGATCTAGACCCCCAAAATGTTCAATACGGTAGGATCTCCAAGTTTGCCAAAAACAATTCAGATTAATCAATGTTGCAGGTATAAAAAGAGATTACCAATTTTAGTAGTCTAAGCCCACACATCTTTAAATCTCTGAAGGCCAGAAAGAATATTTACTGATGCATGATTTTGCATATATAAATCATAAAAGCCACTCAGTCATTTACAATCCATTTAGTTTTGCACACATATATATCTCAAAAGAGGATTTTATCAAGGTCAGTGATATGTAGAATGGTACAAGTCTCAAGTACTGCAAGCATACCTCTCAACTGTACAGATTTTTGCCTCATATTTTTGGTCTGTTTTTCATAAAACTGTGGTTTTCTGGCTAATTAATGGCAAATCATTTAAGACTGAAGATAAAAAATAATGACAGACATCTGAGTTTCAGACATTATACAATTCAGAAAATTCATTTTAATGTAAAACTGTTATTCTATCAACTTTCTAAGTGTGTAAGAGCAATATTTAAAAGTTGTCCCTATTTTTGGGCCTTTGTCACTCTTTTATTTATGGCTTTGTCCAGATTTCTTGCTCTGAGATTGAGAGGTATGACTGCAAGATGTCACAGCTAACTTTCTTGTTCCTATGTAATACTCAGTTTGTTTCCATATCTGTTTTTATAGTGTGTTTCTTACCAAAATCTAGATTATTAATGATTCATTCTATTTCTGATTTTCTGAAATAGTTGAATAACTCTAGTTAATCTTTTGAGTGCTGTTTTAATGCATGCAGCACAAGCCAAACCTACCTTGAAAATTATGCTTTTTTGGTGACGCCTTTTTTTTTCTGCTGTAATAAATGTGTACAGAAATAAATTAAATTCAGGTTGAAATGTTAATATTTCTTGATAAAGTACATGTTCCATTTATTTAATAGTGTGTGCTCATAGGAGGTTACTAGGCTAACAGGGCCCTTACAAGCCTAGCCAAGTTTAAACTGTGTTCCCAACCATGTCTGGTTCAAGCAGACACTAAAATCAGCACCTAATTGCCCCTGTCCAAGAGGGACACAGGTGGAACCCCTAGAGTACATTTCCGATTACCCATCCAATCATCCAGACTCTGCTTAAGTAGGGCAAACGAGGGTCTTTGTTTAACATGAACACGAAACTTGTTCCAAAGGTGGGGCAACCTCTGTGAGACAAATCTGTCTCTTCAGCAAGTTCTGTTGATGTCACATACCAGGTTAAGGTCCTTTGGGCGAGTGACCCATGTGCCATTTGACTTGCAAATGTGCAGCATTTCCATTAAAGCTGGGTCAATGATTGCTCTATGTGCAAGGCACAGGTCACCTCTAAGCAGTCTGTATGACACAGAGTAAAGTGACAATGATTTCAGTCTGCATAAGAAGACCATGAATTTTCTTTGTAAGGAAGCCTTGTGGTCTCCCCAGTTGCCACAGGTGTTTGGAAAGGAACATACCAAAGGGAGCATTGTACTCTGTTATTGGCCTGATTATGGAAGAGTACGGGGGTTATAACCTCTTTTTTTCTGAAGGCAATGCCCTTACTTATGAGATAAGCATTATAAAATTCCCTTCTTACCACTGTGGAGACATGGTGATCAAAGTTAAGGTTGCTGTCAAGTTGTGTGTCCAGATCTGTCACCACTGACTGTGTCCTTAGGGTATTACTTTTGATGTGGTAGTTTGCAGAAACATCACCCTTGTTGAAGGGGATGATGATGCATTTTTTTGCATTAAGTTTAAGGCCATGCCTTTGGCACCAGTCATTAGTCTGTGTAAGAGCATCTTGCAGGATGTTGACATCACTATGGGTTTCAGTGATCACTCCCAGTTTGCAGTCATCAGCAAACTTTATCAGCCACAGTCCTATAGTTTTAGCCTGTACTTCAGAGAAGTAGATTCTGAACAGTAGGGGTCCCATAACTGATCCCTGTGAAACATTACTGGTTACAAGTCTGATGGAGGAGGTGGAGTCCCCTATTTTGACCATATGAGTTCTATCAGTGAGTCAGTTTACAACCCACCTGAAAATATATGGGTTGATATCCAGTTTTTTTAATAATTTCTCCAAGTATTTTGGGTTTCTAATACCATGACGGGAATGGGCCCTATTCCTAAGTCAAAGTATGATTAAAGTTCATGAAATTAGTATTTTTTCAGTCTTTGATGTCAGCCAAAAGTGCTCTTTGCAGCACCCACAATGTGCTTAGTAATGACTCCATCTGCAATTTGTATGGAGTTACATATATTAGCAACATATCTAAATATGATAGTAGATTCCTTTTTACAAGACCCATTGCTCCTACTACTATTGGAACTGTCTGGGTATCTTTCTTCTACATTGCTCTCATTTTTGCCTGCAGATCTTGATATTTTATGACTTTGTATCTCTGTACACAAGACAATGTAGTCACTGGGTGTAGCAATTTCAGTTATCAATGCTACTTTTGTATTCTTTTCATGGACCACTATATCTGGTGTTCTAGCGTCTATCTTTTGAACTGTTGGTAATGGGTGATACCATGTGATGTAAACTTCATCATTTCTGATATGCTTTGTGGCTAATGTTTCCAGTGTTGTCAGCTTCTTCAGTATTATAATGTTTGCACAATCCCCAGTGCAAATATTTTGTCATGTTATTATGCCTTTCAGTATACAATCCTTCTGCCATTAGTATATCACAACCAGCAACAAGGTGTTCAACTGTTTTCACTTCTGTTTTATAAAACCTACATTTGCCTGTTTCCCCCACATGTTCAATGGACTTTGTAAACCAATGTGTACGTAGTCCACTATCTTGGACTGCCAATATTAACCTTTCATCTTTTGCTTTGAATTCACTTCTCCTTAACCATTCCTGCATTCGATCCTGATCAACATAATGTTCTTCCAGAAGTTTTCTATACTTGCAACTATATTTATGCATTTTCCACATTTCTTATCTTCTCGTCTGATCCTTCACTTAATATTCTTTCTTTTGTTTTGTTTTTTGGCACATTCACTTGCTGCCTGATTTTTATCTACTTCTGGTCTGATTTCCATTCCTGCTTGACACTGATATGCTTCTGCTAGACTAAGCAGGGAAGTCATCTTAGATTTAGTCTCCTCATATTCCAAAGCTTTCACTACATATGTGTCTTGTGAGGTCAGCAAATATGTGTGCAGTCCCATGATTGCAGATCTATACATGTAATCAATTTCAAGGAGGATCATACCTCCTTCGGAACGGGGAATATATAATCTTGGTATGCACTGATTTTTCTAAATCATTTGGTGAGCATAAACCATCCTTCTTGATTTCCTGTCTAATCTATCTAACACATTTTGGAGCCAGTCAATCACTCCAAAAGTGTAAGTTAGGGCAGGAAGAGCAAATTGGTTTATAGCTTGGATTTTGTTCCTAGATATCAAGCTCTTTTCAGGATTAATTTAAGTCTTCTAAAATATTCCTTACTAAGTCTTATTCACACTTGTTTATGTTTTATTGTTGATCGTTCATCAATTCCCAAGTGTTTATGCACTCCCTCTTGCTCAATTCCTTTACATCACATTCTTCTCCCAAACTGATGTTTTCTTGGTGCTGCAGTTTTCCTGCTTTAAAGGTTGCTTTTGCACATTTATTGAGACCAAATGACATTCCTACATCATCTGAAAAAGTTTTGACTACTTGTAGTTGTGCTTTCAGTTACTCATCTGATGAGCTACACAGTTTTAAATCATCGGCAAAGAGAATATGAGAGGTCTTTACACTTTGTTGTTTTCTGGGAGCCAAATAACAGCCATGACCTAATCTGTTAAGCAAACAGCTTAATGGATTAAAGGGAAGACAGAATAGCAGCGGTGCCAGGGAGTCACCCTGGAATATCCCACTTTGAATGTTTACCCCTGAAATAATAATTTATCCTTTAGAATGGCTTAATTGCAAAGTGGTCTGCCACTGTTTCATGGTCGCTGTAATGTAGTTGATCAGTGTAGGGTGTGTCGTATGCATTTCTAAGCACTCTTTTATCCACGAATGTGGGATACTATCAAATGCTTTTTTGTAGTCAAGCCCAGCTGGGTGAGTTTATCAATAATGCCTGAGTGGGAGATTATGTCAAAGGCCTTGGCAAAGTCTAGGTAAGCCATATGCACAGATTTGCCCTCATCTAGGGCTTTGGTGACTGTCTCAAAGAAATCCACCAAGTTTAATAGGCATGATCTCCCCCGTAATAAAGCCAAACTGGGTGGGGTTGAGCATTTGTAGATTTCCTATATTTTTGTTAATAAGGTCCATAATGATTTGTTCCATGGCCTTGCAGATAAGGCTCGTCAGGCTATTGGGTCTATAGTTCTTGGGGTCCGTGGATGCACCCCCTTTGTGTACAGGGATGACAGTAGCTGTTTTCCATTCCACTGGGACAAAGCCAGTGCTTAGGTTGTGATTGAAAGGCATACTCAGTGGTGATGCTAATTCATGTTTTAACCCCATGTAGAACATAGCCTGGGATGTTGTCTAGTCCTATAGAGGCTGTGTTTTTGGTCCTGGAGAAGGCATTTAAGACCTGTTCCTCAGAGATATTAGGTGGGAGACAGGTGTTAGGGATGCTTTAGGGTGTATGTGACAGGGACACACAAGTGAAGTTTTCACTGAACTTGTCATCTAGCAGGTTTGCTATATTCACAGGTTCTGTATATGTAGTACCATTAATTACGACTTCATCGCAAATCTGGGCCTTACCTTAGGGGTTACAGATGTAACTAAATAAAGTGTTGAAATGTGTTCAACATTACATCATTGACCAGAAAATGTTCTTGCATCCCTAAATGATGGCCTTGATAGAAGGCATTTACTTATTTAGGCTCCCAGAGTTGTGCAGAGCTACACTGATATTTGACAGATTTAAATTTGTATTGACTCAATAGTCTGACATTGTATAAAATAGGAATAAAGATCATCTTAACTAATATGCAAAAAAGGCAGCTGCAGGCCATTCTTGGTGCAACAGGTGGGGCTGACTTCCATCTCTCAACAAGTTGGCACACACTGGTCCCTTCAGAGTGGCACTGTTGACTAAGTCAATAAAATTAAGTTAAATTAATTTTTTTTTGTTTATATTGCAGAATCATTCTTTTTTATGGTAGGATACTTCTCTAGACTAGCTTCCTTCCAGCCTGAGAAATATACTCAGAGATCTCCATCATATTTTTCATCATATAGTCTAACAGGATGAAATGCAAGTCATTCATACCCACATAAAAAAATAATCTAGTCCTATTTATACTTGGGGTGAAAGGACTTGAGAGTCCTGAGGAAATGGTGGATCCTAGCGCTTGAGAGGTAGTTTTATCCTGCCTTTGCTCAGCCTTGTGAGTTGTGCATCAGTGTGCCAAACAATAACAAGGACATTACTATGATAAGTGGACTGATTTAGTGGTCACTCTAGTGACTTTTTTCGGTGGTGGTAGTGGGAGAAGCTGTATGTCGTATGGAATGGGTGATAGTGTTTTTGAAGTATGACTGAGGTGCTGTGTCTAAGAGGACTGTATGTTTCTAGAAGTGATTTATGGAGCGCTTCAGCATAGAAAGGTTTTATTTTTGCCTTGCACTGTTTGGGTGTGGGATATTAGTATCGCTACTGATAACCAGCTGATGTAAGAGATTTGCTTTCAGTTGTAATAAATATTTGTACCTCTCACACGCGGATTCAATCTGTGATAATAGCAAATGGTTGCCAGTGAGCATGTGTCATTTTGTTAAGGGGCTCCCTTGCAATTAAGAACATTTTGTAGTTAAGACATAGGTATGGTGTCATTTAAGAACACAGACCAGTAGTTTATAAAGTATAATTGCAGACTTGACCTTTTTATATTTAGGGAGGTTAATTAAGCAGCAGTGTGGTAACTGAATACAATATTTACACACAGCATTATAGGATGGTTTCTTTTCAAAGAGTTACAGAAAGCTGAATTTCCTTGCATACTGTTATAATAACTGTAAATAGTAAGTGCTTTAAGGAATCTCCACGTGTATTGTATGTGACGGATATGAACAGGACATGACCGTGTGCAACACATGACATTTGTGCTATTTTGCTATTCACATTGTTAACAAAGAACGTGATATCATGATGATCTTTAATAGAGGATAGCATACAAACCTGAAATGTGATGTTTTATTGCCCCCTTGTGGCTAATTTAGAAAGAGCAGCACATGAGTATAACTTTTCTGTGATATGACATAGGTAGGTACTAGGCTATCTGCCCGAGGGCATTTATAAGCCTAGCCAGAGTGTGTCAGCTTTCGCCGCCCCATTGATTAATTAACTGATCCTCTGTCAGGCAGAGCCCATGAAGTGATCCCAGGAGTGTATTTTCTGTTACCCATCCATTCATCAAGGTTTCTCTTGAAGAGTGTTAGTGAACGGCTCTGCCTGATGTGATTTGGAATTTTGTTCCAAAGCATGTGGAGTCCCTGTGACAGGAATCTATCCCTCCAGCATGTTCTGTTTATTGTTGTGGTGAGGTTTAGCTCACTAGAGCGCGTGGCTCGCAGTGACTTGGATTTCTTTAGGTGGAGCATGTCCATCAATTCTGAGTTGGACATGGCTTTGTAAGTCAGGCAGAGATCACCTCTGAGTAAGCGATGTGCCACTGAGTACAGCTGGAGTTTTTTCAGTCGAACTGCATAGGACATATGTTTGAGACCAGTAATCCCATTAGTGAGGTACTTTTTTGGTCTTTCCAGCTGTTGGAAATGTCTTGTGAGGTACATCCCAAATGGGGCATTGTACTCTATGATGGGTCTATTGAGTGACGAGTAGAGGGGCATTATAACCTCTTTATTTCTAGATGTGAACCCTTTAGTAATTAGATGGGCCACATAGAAGGATTTCCTAACAACTTTGGCAATATGATTGTCAAAGGAGAGATTACTATCTACCTGAGTCCCCAAATCTCTTATTACCTCTTCTGTATTAAGGGGGCTGCCACCTATGTGGAGCAATGGTTAATAAGGTTTGCCTCTTACACACACAGGTGAAGGGTTTGATTTCTCAAAGGATGAATTGCTAGGGCTACAATGGCGCTCGTAAAGGGCAGTTAGCCTAGTACTAACCTATGAACCTATGAACCTAATTCATGGGTGTTTTGTTTTTCCCAAATGGGATGACTATGCATTTTTTGGCATTTAGCTTGAGGCCATGACTTTGACACCAGGTGTCTGTCTCAGTAAGGCCCTTTTGGAAGATGTCCGTGTCAGCCGGAGAGTCAGTTATAGCTCCCAGTTTGCCGTCATCTGCGAACTTGGTTAGCCATACTCCTCCTGTGTTTGCCTGTACTTCTGAGAAGTATATGCCAAACAGTAGAGGGTCCCAGGACTGAGCATTCTGGAACACCACTTGTGAATGGTTTAGAGTCATACCTGGGGCCCGCTATTCTTACCGTGTGAGTTCTGTCTGTAACCCAGTTGGCAACCCATCTCGTGACATAGGGGTTTATGTTTAGGCTGGTGAGTTTTTCTGTAATACCCGAGTGGGAAATGGTGTTGAAAGTCTTGGCAAGGTCAAGGTAGGCTGTGTAAACCACCTTTCCCTCATCTATGGCCTTGGTGACTGTCTCGAAGAAGTCAACCAGGTTTAGTAGGTATGATCTGCCCTTAACAAAGCCAAACTGGGTCAGGTCAAGTGTTTGGAGGTTCCCAATGTCTTTGTTAATGAGTTCCATGATGATGCGCTCCATAGCCTTGCAGACCAGGCTAGTCAGGCTTATGGGCTGATAGTTACCAGGGTCAGTTGTGGCCCCTCCTTTATGGAGAGGAATAACCGTTGCTGTGTGCCATTCTATGGGCATGTAGCATGTGGAGAGGCTGAGGTTGAACAGCGTGTTTAGGTGGGGGGTTAGTTCATTCTGTAGTTCATGCAAGATGCAGCCTGGGACACCATTTGGTCCCACTGACGCTGTTTTTGGCTTTTGAAAGGGCTGTTTTCACCTGTATGTCTGTGATTTTTGGGACACTACACTTTTCTGGTATTGTTGTGGGCCCTTTTGGAGGTGAGAGGGGGGTGAAGTTTGAACTGAATCTATCTGCCAGGATGTTGGCAATATCAGTAGGTTCGGTATATTTTGTGCTATTTTGCACTAGTTAAGTGCATATCTGCAAGTTGCCACTTAGATTCTTAACATAGCTAAAGAAGGCTTTGTGGTTATCTTTTGAATCCTTGGCTATTTTTCTTTCAAAGTTAGCCTTGGATGATTTCATGAGGGACCTCAGTTTCTTACTGATACTGATCAGGGATGTCTTTCCTTCTTGGGATTTGCTTTTTTTCTGAACTAGTTTCCTCCTTCCATTGTATAGCCTGTTTATTGCAGGGGTCCACCAAACTGGTTTCCTTCTCTTAGAGGAGTGAGTCTTGGTTTTGCTAGGGATGGCACAATCCATGCATCCTTGTAGGTGCTCATAGAGTGCATTTGTAAAGGTTTCTGCATCTTGGGCAGCGTTATCCTTTAGCGTGGGGGCTGTGAAACTTACCACCTCTGTCTTAAGTAAGGTGAAGTTTGCTTTAGAAAAGTTTTTTACTGTGGTTTCCTTAGTTGGGGGTGGTGGTTGGGTGTGAACATCCAGAGTGATGAGTTTATGGTCTGATCTAACCGGTGACGGGTTGACCTCCGGTGTGGAACACCTGTTGCCCATGTTGGTGATGACCAGGTCCAATATGTTTTCACCTCTGGTAAGGAAGTTTACCAGATGATCCAGGGTGTTTGAGATGATGAATTCCAGGAAGCGCTGGGCCTGGGAATTTGTACTCGAGTAGTTTCCCAGTGAATGGTAGGGTAATTGAAATTGCCCAATATCAGGGTGTTTGTTAGGACCTTCATGTTTTCCAGTGGCTCCAGAAAAGTGGAGTGGTGGTCCTGGGTCATGGAGGGTGATCTGTAGCGGGCCACAATTTGCATTGCAGATTTGCCCGATGTTAGTTCCACATGGATGATCTCAGAGGTATCATGCTGTGCCACTAACCTGGAGGTGTAGGTATCCTTGATGAATATGGATACACCCCCTCCTTTTGTGTTTTGGTCCATGTTCTGTGGCCAAAATGTGTGGTATTAGTTGTAGCCCGGTAGTGCTGAGGTGGTCTCTGGAGCCTTGAACCAGGTTTCCGTTACTGCACAGATGTCGACGTTCTCCATACTGAGGAGTGCTTCGAGCGCGTGCATTTTGAGATTTAAACTCCTACCATTGAGTAGCATAGCCCTCAGTTTTTTGATAATTGTGCTGTTTACAGAGGTGGGTTCGACTTTTGAGCCTTGCCTGAAAAAGGCACTATGGGGGCAGCAAGAGTCTTGGCCAGTATTCAAAAGCCTAGGGGTGACAGGTGCAAGCCGTCTCTTGCGAAACAATGCGGCTTGTCGAGCATGTCGTCCCAGTCTGACACACACTGGATCCCCTTTGAATGACACCAGAAGCTTAGCCAATTGTGGAAATTGATCATTTTTTCTTTATACTGAGGTATCATTCTTGGTGAGGGCAGGATGCTACTCAGGGTCAGGGTCATACCAGCCTGGGCTACATGATCAGAGAGCTCTTCCAGGTCTCTTTTCATGTAGTCCAGGGAGATACATCTCAGGTCATTCACACCAACATAATCAATGACAGAGTCATATTTGTACTTGTTCTGGAGTGACCTGAGTGCTTGTGTTATGTGGCATATTCTGGCTCCTGACAGGCAGCTAACAGTAACCTTCTGCTTATCAAGCCTAGTGAGTGAGACATCAGTGTGCCTGACTATAGAGTCACCTATTACTAGTGTGTTAGGTATGTTATTTCGCCCTAAGGCTGTGATTGTGCGGCATACTGATTTTGTGTTTTATGTGTTGTTTGGTTGAGACAGGAAGTGCAGGTTATTTGGGTGTCTGCTTTGGAGGTCTCTGATGCTTTTGCAGGTTTTTATTTAGAGCCTCTAAGTATGATTTTGTGTATTTATGTGTATTTTTTGCCAGTGCTTTTTTAGTAGGTCTGTGTGCGGCTGGAGTTGTGGTGCAAGTGTTAACCTTCTCCTCTTGACTGTCTGTTCCAGTCTTGGGTGGAGACTGCTTAGCTTCCAGTTTAGCTGTACAATTACATCTCTCGCATATGTTAGTGTTTTGTGGTAGGAGGAGAGGGTTGCCTGTGTACATGAGACAATTGTAACATTGCCTCAGGATACCCAAATTCACCTGCTGGCACCTAAAGTTGTCCTTTGGTCATGCCTGAATAGTAGGGTGAGCTGCTTAGTCACTTTATTGGTGAGGGGTGAATAAAGAGCTTTGCCCTGCTGGACAGTCAGTGTCAGGGTATATTAGTGCTTGCTATTAGGTCTGAGCAAGTGCTGGGCTGTAAGATGCTTTTTGAGTGCTTAGGTTGAGAGTTAGACTAGTTTCAAGGGAAAAACTCTAGAGGAGACTTAGTGGAGTCGGGAATAATTTAACCGTAGCTAACCAGCACTGCGCGGTGCGCAAAACTGTGCAAATGCAGTTTTTATAGTAGGGAAATGAAAGAGAGAGAAATTAGCCCTCCAGGGACAGATAGGTTGCTCAAAGCTCCCCTCTCTCACAGGTGAACAGAGAAACTTCCTTCTATCCAAGTAAGGTATGGGCAACTCAGAAACTAGTATCACAGTCCTGAATTCAGCACTAGCCTGAAAACTGGACTATACTAGCTTAGAAAGGCGGGAAACAAGGATTTTTTTTTGTTTTGTTTTTTTGAAAAGATAAGGCAAAAACAGTAAAAAATACACTTAAAACAGCTTTAAACGACTACAAATGATTAGAAAAGGTTATCACACTTTAGTTTGCAGCCTACAACATTTAAACAAATTATTTAAACAAAAAACAACTTTTTAAAAGTGCAGGCAGTCAAATAAGTACAATATGTGAAAAAAAAAATTTAAATCACAATAAACGCTGGAAAATCTGCGTTTAGGCAGAAAACAGTTAAGTACAGCAAGAAAGTACAGAAAACTGGTACTTAATCACTCCAAAGTCTCTCTCCTAAGCTAGAAGGTTTGTATCAGTTTAAGGCTTTCTAGTGCTACCCAGTAGGTTAGTTACAGGAAAGATGGGAAACAAGCGCAGATGTGATCTTTTAAACCAGAAAGCTGAAAGAGAGGGACAAACTGTTCAAATGGTCAATAAACTACAATTTCTGGGCCAAGAACCTCTCCTCTCATGGTAGACAGGCTACCTAGTGCTTACCACTTTCACTGATAAGCTAGAAGGCTTTCCTCCAACACAGAAAGGCTTGTGGGGCTCAGAAGCTTACCAACAGTCCTGGATACAGCAACTCTGTATCTGGACTAGGCTAGTTATAGGAAAGGTGGAAAATAAGCGCAAGTGCGGCTTTTAAACCAGAACGTTGAAAGAGATGGAAAATAAACTGCCCAAATGGCTAATAGCTACAATTTCTGGGCCAGGAACCACTCCTCTTGTGGTAGATAGGCTACCTAATGCTTACCACTCCCACTAATAAGCTAGAAGGCTTCCCTCAAACACAGAAAGGCTTGGGGGGGGCTCAGAAGCTTACAAAGAGTCCTGAAATACAGCAAATCTGTACCTGGACTAGACTAGTTACAGGAAATGCGGGGAACAAGTACAAACGTAGACTTTTAAGCCTGCAAGTTGAAAGAGATGGAAAACTGCCCAAACGACCAAATAAACTACAATTTATGAGCCAAAACTCACTCTTCCCATGGAGGATAGGCTACCTAGTGCTTACCACTCCCACTGATAAGCTAGAAGGCTTTTCTCCAACACAGAAAGGCTTGGGGGGCTCAGAAGCTTACTTACAATCCTGGATACAGCAACTCTGTAACCGGACTAGGCTAGTTATAGGAAAGGCAGGAAACAGGCACAAGTGTGGCTTTCAAACCAGAAAGTTGAAAGAGATGGAAAAAAACTGCTCAAACAGCCAATAGCTACAAATTCTGGGCCAGGGACCACTCCTCTTGTGGTAGATAGGCTACCTGATGCTTACCACTTCCACTGATAAGCTAGAAGGCTTCCCTCCAACACGGAAAGGCTTGGGGGGCTCAGAAGCTTATGAAGAGTCCTGGATACAGCAAATCTGTACCTGGACTAAACTAGTAACAGTAAAGGCAGGAAACAAGCGCAAACACAGGCTTTTAAATCAGAAGGTTGAAAGAGATGGAAAAGCTTCCCAAACGGCTAATAAACTATAATTTCTGGGCAAGAAACCACTCCTCCTGTGGTAGATAGGTTACCTAGTGCTTACCACTCCCACTGATAAGCTAGAAGGCTTCTCTCCAACACAGAAAGGCTTGCGGGGCTTAGAAGCTTACCAACAGTCCTGGATACAGCATCTCTGTATCTGAACTAGGCTAGTTACAGGAAAGGTGGGAAACAAGCGCAAGTGCAGCTTTTAAACCAGAATGATGAAAGAGATGGAAAAAACTGCCCAAATGGCCAATGAACTACAATTTCAGGCCAAAACCCACTCTTCCCATGGTAGATAGGCTACCTAGTGCTTACCACTCCCACTGATAAGCTAGAAGGCTTCCCTCCAACACAGAAAGACTTGGGGGCTCAGAAGCTTACCAACAGTCCTGGATACAGCAAGTCCGTATCTGGACTTGACTAGTTACAGGAAAGGCAAGAAACAAGCTTAGATTTTTTATTTTTGTTACAGAAAAGCAGCTAAAACAGCAGAAAATGCAATTCAGATTGTAGTGCAGGCCAGCACACCCGAGCATATAGCAACACTACGGCAAATACAGTTCAAATAAGTGCAATTAAATTAACAAATGACTAAAAAACAAGTGCAGAAGGCAGTAAATTAGAAGGCTACTAACAAGCAGTAATAAGTGCAGAGTAAGAACGACCAAACAGATAACAGCACGTAGAAGAGCAATTAAGACAGTTACACTAACAGCAGATGAATAAGATACTTATATATACATATATATATATATATATATATATATATATATATATATTTTTTTTTTTTTTTTTTTTTGGGGGGGGGGGGGCAGAGCAGGATTAAGAGGCTACAGGGGTTGTCCTTCCCAAATGCTCTCTTTGTACACAGTAGGAGTGCCTGAAATCAGAATATGATCTCACTGCACTCAGTTGAGTGAGCAAATGAGATGCACCCAGAAGGAGTATCCAAATACAAATCTACAAGAGGGGTGGGCAATTTCAAAGCCACCAAAAGTAATACCAAAACAAGAACAGGGAGGGTGGGAGGAGAACTAACTGTAGAGAGACAGCCACAACTTCAGTTGAGTTAATATTCAGTGACAAACACAAATAGATAAATTAAATACAGTTGTTGTTTGTCTTTTGGCTTTTCCCTGGTAAGGGGTCGCCACAGCGGAACTCTGGTCCGCTAATGATTGCCAGTAGATTTTTTTTACAAAATGCCGAGGTGCCAGCTCGACGCCCAACCTTCAGTGAAGGCACTCCCATTTACGCAAGCATGTCTTTCAAACGCTACCCAACCATGGGGAGGACATGCAGACTCCACACAGAAGGCACTCCCAAGCCAAGCCGAGAATCGAACGGGAGAACCTCTTGCTGTGAGGTAACAATGCTACCGGAAAGTGCATATAAAGCCATTAATGTATTAAATATAATCTCAGCAGATTATGGAGTTAATGTTATCTGTAGCAGTTTAATTTTATAAGCCATAATAATTAAGTGATTTTCTTAGCATATAATTCAGAAAATCAGTACAAAACAGACAACTTTATGAGAAATGTTATTTAAGATGTATTCAGCAACTCCATGAGGGCAATATTCAGAACAGACAAATTCATTTCTTCCTGTCCTCTTCATCTTGATCTGACATGTCAACCACCTGCCCACATGATCTGCATGTTTCCACCAACCACCTCTTTCTGCCTCCTGTCCTCTTCATACTGGCAAATTCATCCAACCTATTCTTTTTCCTCTTCCCTCTCCATCCTCCCTCCATTACCATCTACAACCATCCTATCTTCTCTGCATCCTTCTCAGCTCCATCTCGCCAATCACTACTCTCTCCCTGTGCTCTTCTATATCCAAACCCTCTGGCCCATGCCCACCCTCTTTTCTGCTTATCTGGCTCTTTCCACTGCACACGCTTACTCTCCCCACTCTCCTTTTCATGTCACCTCCTGCTGCTCCAACCATCTTAAACTCTGTGGTCTCACTATATCTCATAGACCTTGTCAATACCACTACTCTAACTACCTCTTGTAGACCTTGGTACTCTTCCTGTCTGTACTCTCCTGTCACTTTTCCTACTACTACTCTTTTCTCCACCCCCTCTCTTCCTGTCTCTCTCTCACTCACTTTCTCCTGCCCCACTAACCTTCTCCCTCTTCTTCACCAATTTCTTACTCTCCATCTCCACATCCTCCTCCTCCTCTCACATCCTCACACACACCACTATTCCCCTACATTCTCATTCCTCTTCATTCTCTCATCCTCACTCTCACTCCTCTTCCTCTTCTCTCTCTCCCTTCCTCTGACCTTCATTCCTCTTCTCTATCACATCCTCAACATCCTCTCCCATCAACCATCCTACTCCATGTTCTCTAGTGTCCTGTCCTTCTGTACATCTGTCACATGTCCACAAAAGGACTAAGAGCTGATCCTTGATGAAATCCCAACCTCCATCCTTCAACACATCCACAAAAGGACTAGCAGCCCTCCACTCTCCTCACACCCTCCTGTACCTGTCTCACGTCACTCTACATACAGACTCTGACACACTTCTACCATGACTCGTACACTCTGCACTACTCTCTCACCTACTTCTCTCTCTTCCCAAAATCATCAAAGACACAATGCAACTTTCTCACTTCTTCTCTGCACTTCATCTCTCTCACTCTCCACACCTCCATAGGCTCTTCATTGCTCATATCTGCATACTTCTCCTACTTAATCATCCTGCATCTCATTAACTTTATCAATTCCTCTTCAACTTTGTTTCAACACTGGCATGCTCATCAGTTGCTGTCCTCTGTAGTTACTGTCCTCTGCTACTGTTACAGCTCTCTTAATACAACTCACCAAAAAAAAATTTCTCCTTTCCATTTTTTCTCCATTCTCCATTCCTCCATTTCATTATCTAATTCTCTTAAATTTCTGCAAAACTCCTTAATAACCTCCATCCACACTTCACACAATAATCATCTGACTCCTCCACTCCCCTCTCCTCTTGGTCCTCATTTTCATCCCTTCACCCCTCTTGCTATCCCTATCTCACCCTCCACTTCGCTAATTATCACATCATCCATCTCCTTCTCTTCACTGCATTCCATTATTCTTCATCATCTCTCATCCCTTCATCAGCTCTCTCTACTCACTCTCCATCTGCTCAGTACACTCTCCCCATCCTTCCCTTTATCACTTTTTCTTTATCAGCTCCTTTATCAGCTTGCTTATTTTCTTACCTGCTTGGTTGCAGCTCTTTCTCCCTCCTTAGTGTGTCCGTTCTCATCCTTTTCTCTCCCTCCTTAGTATCCAACTTTTTATACAACTCTTCATATGCCTTATCCCTGGCCTTCACCACCTCTCTCTCTTGTCTCTCTTCTTCATCTCTCTATCTTCTTGTCAATCTCACTTCTTTCGTCTTTCTTCTCTTTGTACCCTCTCTCTTTATACTTTCTCTACCCACCACCTTCTTTCCTCCTCTTGTTCTTTCTTTTCTTTCAGCACCTTCCAGCTAGCCATCTTACCTAGTAGCTCGGCTACTCTTTCTAGCTTATTCGGTAACTCTTTATTGCCACCCCCTGAACATCATCCCCTCTCCTGAATTCCCTATCAATCATCTCATTTTTTTCCATTTTCTACCATTTGATCCTTGGTGCTCTTCTTGATTACCAATGTCATCCTACAAACCACTGCCTACCCTGCCCTACTACACTACACCCTCCTCCTCCACTCTCCCACCTTGCAGTCTCCAATCCTTCTCCAATCTCCCTTCTTCTGACCTTCTACATAAGATATAATCCACATCTCCCACTTGCTCCTCTCACCTATGTCCTCCTCTCTTGTTAAAATCTTATGTCCATATTCATCACATCATCCTTTTGCAAAATCCATCACCATCCACCATCTCTGCTTCTGCATTCCTTTCTAACACCCTACCATATCACTTTTCCTCCTCTCTCTTCCCTTTGCCAAACATGCTCATTCCAATCTGCTCCAATCACCAGGATCTCACCCTCATCACCACTTCATCCCACTTCATCCATTTTTTCTTTTTTTTCCTTTCCACACCCCACTTGTGGAGCATATGCACTGCACAACATCATCATTACACGATCGATCAATTTCAGCATAAACAACACTCACTCTATCGACTCTCTACCTCCAAAACACTCTTAGCATACTGTTCCTTCAGGATAATGCCTACACCATTTCTCCTCCCATCCACACCATGATAAAACAATTTGAAACCACCTCCGATACACCTAGCCTTGCTCCCCTTCCATCTGGTCTCTTGCACACACAATATACCAACCTTTCTTCGGTCCATCATATCAGCTAGCTCTCTCCCTATACCAGTCATACTGCCAACATTCAAATTTCTGACCTTCACTATCACAGTCCTAGCCTTTACCTGCCTTCGGGCATGCCTTCCCCCTCTTCTCCTCCTTCGGCCAACAGTAGCCCAATTTCCACCAACAGTACTGGTGGCAGTCGTTGTTAACCCAGGCCTCGACCGATCCGGTAGTTTATTAAAATCTGGACTTTCAGCTATAGTCAATCATACCTCTAAGCCATCCAGATTTTTGCAGATTTTCCAGATTTTTACCTCACATTTTTTATCTATTTCTCACAAAATTTATATTTTTCTGGCAAATCACACTGAGGACTGAAGTCACTAAATAATGACCTTTCAGTTTCAGACGTCATATCCTTCAGAAAAATGCATGCTAACAGAAATGTTATTTTTCTGACAAATGTCTAAGTTTATAAGAGGAATACTTAAAATCTGTACCTTTTTGGGCCTTTGTCCCCCATTATTTTAGGCTTTGTCTAGATTTCTTGCCCTAAGAGTTTGAGAGGTATGTATCCCACTACTCTGCAGGACAGCACACATGATTGTGGTGACCATCTGTATATAATACCTACCAAATCTGGATGTTCTTATTTCTGTATTTTGCATGTTTCATTAAACATTTCTGTGTAGTTTAAGAATTCCACCCACAGGAGGCTGCTATTATTGTAGAAAGTAAATGTGCTAGGAGTAGTTTGTAGAATCATTTTAGAAGGTTATGGAGAATAATTTGGAATTGTTATGACGAGTACTGAGTGGATAATCAGAGAGAAAAGTTGTGAATGGAACCATTCAAAAAAGTTGAGTGGAATATTCAGAATTAAGAATTCTGTTGAGAAAATTAAGAATCAATCAAGGTCAGAGGCTCATTATAAAATCAATATGAGAAAATCTTCAGTGTACACTGAATAAAAAAAGACTATAAGAAAATGTCAGGAAAACATCAGTGAGGAAAATAGAATATCAAGATCATATCTACTACAAAAAGGTGAAAACTCTGAGAAGATGAACATATATATATAACACTTTAGTATAGAGCTTACATCTAGGAACTGCAAGACAAATGTGCCCATTGCATCAGATTCTAGACCACCCATTGAAAGCATTAGTACTTTCTACACTGAAATCTTAATATTAGTTTTGCTTAGTGAGCATTGATTAATAATAAAGCCTTTTCAACTGAAATCACATGCTGGCCTTGGCATTTCTCTTCGTAGCGCTGAGACCTAAAACTATTGGAAATGCCTTTGACATACATATATACCCACTACAGAGTTTGTACACTGCTGGGAGATAGCACATGCTAGAAGTTTGGCAGTAGGGCAGAGACAGATTGAGGACCCATGGTTGAGCTAGAAGTGCCAAGTGGCAGACATTTTGTGACCGGGCGGAATATGATGACCCTTGGTATGTCTAGGAGGATTGAGGGAGCTGTATTCTATATAAAGGACACTGAAGCAGGGCGTTTAGTGCAAAAACAATGCAGCACGTTATAATAGTAGCTGTGTGATATGTAAGACGGTAGTGAAAACAGTTACAAGACAGACGAAAACAGTGTAGTCCTGTGCAGTTCAGTACATTATAGTACTGCACAATACTTTCCTACTTAGTACAGCTCAGTACAGTACTGTTTGCACTCCTCTTTCCATTCATTTAAGTGGAGTCTAGTTTTAGACTGTGTATAGTCTACAAAATGTTAGCATTTGCCAGAGAAAAGAGTTTATTTGGAACTTTTTTTATAGGCTTACAATTCTAATAGTATTGGCTTTTCTGAAAGGAAGAGGAGTTATCCTAGGTCATGTTTCACTTTCAGACTTTATTACAGGTGTATTAGAGTTTTTATGGTGTTACTTTACTGAGTACTTGGTGATATTAATATTTTTGTATTTTTGGTGTAGTACTTTTTTATATTTACAGGGTTTTAATGCACTTTTCAATTTGTTTTCCTTAATTCAGTTGCTTGATTTTTCATTTCTCTCTATTTTTATTGAAATATGTAGGCATTTTTAGTTTGGTTTAGGTTGTAAGGATGCTATATGGTTGGTTCATAGTGAGTACTTTGAGTTCTTTATATCTGATTAAAAGTGTTTTTATTTTTTGTATTGCAATTGGAAAGTTTTATTTTCTGTATTTTTTATATTATATTATTTTTGTTTTGTGGTTGTATTTTGTCTTTTGGAGGTAATGTAAGAGGATGGGTTTTATGTTTTGGGG